>NC_036852.1:9218061-9313070 GCF_002910315.2 Salvelinus sp. IW2-2015
CTGTAGCGGGCGGTTAAAGGTCAACCACAAGGTCAGAGGTCACAAAGTTCAGAACTCCTGGGTGCATCGCAAAATATCTCGTCTCGTTCCTGAAGTGCGCACTCGTTACTACATCCCATAAATCTAAAAGCACGGATTGGTGCAGGTTTGGGCTAGAGGAATTTCCAACAATATTTCTTATACAGGTAATTTAATTTCGAATCAGTGAAGAGAAGTGAACAAATGTACAGGAAGGAAGATAATTGGGATGTTAGCCCTGGTCTTGAACATGCCACAAAACAGCCATACTACTGTATGGGGATTTGTACGGCAAATCAGACACCCATGACCCACTCAAAACCTCACACGACCCAAATTTGGGTCACGCCCCACAAGTTGAGAATTGCTGCCCTATAGGGTGCCATTTGGGACGCGGACAGTGTAGGTTGGTGAGAGGAGAGTACTTACGGTCTGTGTACATGCGGGTACTGCAGTGGGACTTGGCACTGAACACCTTGTCGCAGCCCGAGAAGCCAGGGGCTTGATGATCTGAGTCAGGAGAGGAAGTCGTTGAATAGGAAGCCGTACAGCTCCTTGTTGCTCTTGGCCTTGTTAGAGTTTGCCGCTGTGCAGGAACTTGCGCGGCCCAGGCAGTTGTCACGAGTTGAACACGAGTTGCTAAAAAGAAAAAGCAAGTGAGTGAGTTGGGAGTTGAGTCTGTGTTCACGGTGTGTAAATTGTGTCAACTGTGTGTGTATTTTTGTGTAAACAAGTACAGTTCCTGTGTTTTCATGTGTTTTATTTGACCATTAATCTCTCTCTTTTTCTACAGCCCATCTTCCTGAACGAGGTGTTGGTGAAGCTGCCAACAGATCCCTCGGGAGACGAGCCCATCTTCCACATCTCCCACATCGACAGGGTCTACACCATACGGGCAGAGAGCATCAATGAGAGGTACACACACAGACGAATGCATGCAGTCACACACACACTCTCTCTCTCTTACACACACATAGCCAAGGCTTTCTTTTGACCTTGTTGTGATGACTCATGCAGGACTGCTTGGGTGCAGAAGATCAAGGCAGCTTCGGAGCTCTTCATCGAGACAGAGAAGAAGAAGAGGGAGAAGGCCTACCTGGGTATAACAGTCTGTCTCTCTGCTCCTCTCCTCTGGTCCACTGTGTCTGGGAGGGACAGCTTTGTCACCTACCCTCCCAGACCATGGTCTCAAAAGCACTGTTGGTAACACTTTATAGTAGTGTCTTTTTGAGCATCTTTGGGTTGCATATAAGCCCTATGTAAGTACCTTGTATTATTACTTGAAGTGAACCCTTATATCTTTGTAACCTTGTATTTATGCTAGTAACATTTTATGAAAATGTTGCTACATAGTAGTGTAGGAATTGTGGAGTTGAGCGATTTCTGTGTTATACTTGAGGAATAGTGACTACTTATTCCACTTTTAACAAAAACGGCTTAATTTCACTAAGAAGCCAGGAACGAGCTAACAACGATTTTGGTTTTTATTGTATGTACAGTGTTAGTACACAGGTATAAGACCAACTTCATGTAAAGTGTTACCAAACTATCTCTCATGACAACTGAGTGTTTTCATGCTGGCTTTGTCTCCTCTGACTTTGCTGTGTGTTTGTCTCAGACCATTACGTTAGGTCTGCCTCTGACCATTACGTTTGTGTCTGTCTCGATGCAGTTCGCTCACAGAGGGCCACGGGCATCGGCCGGCTGATGGTAAACATTGTGGAGGGCATCGAGCTGAAGCCCTGCCGCTCTCACGGTAAGTCCCTAGAGATGAATCCCGGGTGGCGCAGTGGTCTAGGGCACTGCATCGCAGTGCTAGCTGCGCCACCAGAGTTCTGGGTCACGCCCAGGCTCTGTCGCAGCCGGCCGCAACCGGGAGGTCCTGGGGCGACGCACAATTGGCATAGCGTCGTCCGGGTTAGGGAGGGTTTGGCCGGTAGGATATCCTTGTCTCTAGTATGTAAAATGTAATAAAATGTATGCACTCTACTGTAAGTCGCTCTGGATAAGAGCGTCTGCTAAATGACTAAAATGTAAAATGTAGATGACCCCCTGCCACACCCAGACCTGAGGTTGATCTCAACACTTGATTGTCTGTGTGTCTCTGACACGAGAGAGTGACACACGCCACCTTTTAATACATGTGTCGATTGCTGTTCAGTACACAGGAGAAGAATGATAGTGTTAACAGTACACGCAGGGTTTCAAATAGTATTTTGAGCCTGCCTGCAATGCCAGATGGGTGGTGTTTGCCCTTTTGGGACTATTCCATTGGTTCCATTTCACCGGGCCAGCTTAATCGAGCACAAGTATGTGGAAGATTTAAATACTAATTTGTGGAGGAATACCCATATTGGTCTATTCTAAACGTCTATACAACTGTGCCAATCTTATTGGGTTGTAAAATTCCAGTTTGAGGGTTTAGGAATCAGGAGGGAAATAAGCATGGAGGGAATCCTCCAACTTGGAATTCTTCAACCGGGATTTCTTTCAAACCAGTGGATTTGGGGAAAGTGAGCGGAATTTTTGCAACCCTAAGTTGTGATCTCTTCTCAGGTAAGAGCAACCCGTACTGCGAGGTGACCATGGGTTCCAGTGCCACATCACCAAGACCCTGCAGGACACGCTCAACCCCAAGTGGAACTCCAACTGTCAGTTCTTCATCAAGGACCTGGAGCAGGACGTGCTGTGTGTCACCGTGTTTGAGAGGGACCAATTCTCTCCTGACGGTGAGGCTGCGGGCAAACACACACACACACACACACACCAGGATAACACTCTGTTTAAAAAGGCTACGGTGAGACTGTGCACACGCAAGCTTATACACACACACACAAACAGCTTTTTATTGACGAGGCCTTTTTGATTGTGTGTGCTGTCATGCGATATATTCTATCACAAAATATGGTGTGACAACCTTGTATTGAACCCTCATTACTTGTCTGTCCTGTTTGTGTGTAGATTTCCTAGGCAGGACAGAGATCCGTCTGGCGGACATTAAGAAGGACCAGGGCTCCAAAGGGCCCATCACCAAGAGGCTGCTGCTCCACGAGGTGCCCACAGGAGAGATAGTCGTACGACTGGACCTGCAGCTCTTCGAGGAGCCCTAGCCCATCCCAGTTCAACCCAGCCCTGCTCAGCCTAACCCAGCCTAACACCCATATACTGTACACTCCCCCCCCAAACCCCGTTACCCCTGCCCGAAGACTCACCAAGCTCTAGTGACAATCCCCAACGGCCCAGCCCCACACTCCAGTGTGTGTGTGTGCGTGCGCACGTGTGACTGTGTGAATGAATGTCTGCAGAAGGGTTTTAATTATGTTTTGTTTTTTTCTCTCTTTATGATTTGTATCATTATGGTGTATATATGATATCATGATTCCACTATTATTTGGTTGAACAAAATTATGAAGCATTCCACAGCTAATCTAAAATCTCAAAGGCCATCTTATTACGCAATGAACCTTTGAGACATGATATACTGTAGAGAAATGTTTGAACAACACATATGATCATTGCTTATGCACTGTATGTCTGAAAGAGCCCACCCTGTGGCATTAACACCTGGGGCGTGTTCATTAGTCAACAAGCGGGGGAAAACAGACAAACCGTGCGAGACTCCCTTGTCCAATATTAAACGTTCATTTTCGTTTTACGTTGCAAAACGTTTTAAAACGCCTTCCGTTGTGTGGCCTTAATGAACACCACCCAGGTGACCACACTGTTGTTGTGCCATCCCTGTGACAACATACGGTAACCTCCCATATAACCTTTGACACTGTGTTCATGTTTATAAACATACAGCTATTATGTCATTGCAGGTCGGACCATTTCAAAAGCGTGTCTGAAGCCTGTCTAATAATACCCCTGGTTGTATTAGCTGGAACATCTCCGCTTGTATTTCTTTCGTTCAAACGTGACCCAGGTTTCGAGTTATGTATTCTTTTCCGTGTACGTCTGTTTGAGACAAGGGTACAAAAGCAGGTACAGTACATAAGTGAATGTGAGGAGGAGAGATATACTTTGTGATATACCCTCAAAGGTTTGGTGAGAACACTTTGGGAAAGTGTGTTGAGCAATTAAAGAACTGTTATGTTAGTATGCTGAGATTGAAAATGAAGCTATCAGTAATCTTTGCATATGTTCCACATATTGAGCGTTTGTGTTTTAGATTGGAAATTCAAATGAAAGGCCAGACGAAATGTTTGGGTGTATTTGAGGCATTACAGAAGTACTGTACGAAAGTACACACTAATATATTGTCTATCAAATTGGCTTAGCCCAAAACATATTGTTGTACGGTTTGAGGGGAATTGAAGAGCAGATTTCCTGTTTTCTAAATGATGTGTAAATGAGTGCCGATTTCTAGTTACATTTGCAGCGTAGGCCAAGATGATGAGTACCAATGTACTACAAATCATTCGTTTTTCGATGGTTAGAAGAATCATACGGTGATGTCAGGAATGTTTTTGTACTTGTTCCGAAAAAGTCTGTTATTTTCAACGCATTCATATCTTCACGTTTTGTATGTATATTTTGGTTGTTTTTAATTACATTTTTTCGTACGGCAAAAAAGCACCATTTAATATAGAGTGCTATATTTATGTGTTGGAAAGCCATTTTGTAGGTGTTTTGTTTTGGAGACTGAGGTCAGGCTTTGTTCTGATGGACATATTCGGCCAATGCTGTAACTGTAACTGTTTGTGAAGAGGAGGCATTTCAGGTTCATTCAATTTGGGTCTCAAATTAATATATTTCCTTTGCAAGAGAACAGGAAGTATTTTTTTTGAGTTTTGTGTGGCACTGTGTTCAGTTGAACAACACTGTATTACATATTTATTGACGTTAAGAAAGACAATTCAGACAAAAGGGAAATATCAGCCTCCAGGTTGCTGCAATATGCAATCTACTCTGAGGTATGAGACCATTTGAATCTTTCATATTGTCTTCTCTGTTATTTCGTTCTTTATTATGACCCTCCCATTATCTTGGGTTCCGCGTTCGAAAGGAGACGTACAAGGATATCCAAAGGAAGCGGAGACGATTGACTTCAGTCTGTTAAGTCTGACAATGTTAGCATAGTTTGTCTAATGTTAGTTTAATGTATGTTGTTGTTACCAGCTATGTGTCCATGTAGATAATGTACAAATACTAGTGAAATTCCACTGCCGTGTTAGTGAAAGTGGTCAAGGAGAACAGCTTTTGCAGAGCCTGTGTTCCTTATGTGTATGTCTAGGAGTGAGTGTGTAACATGAACTTACTATTCTCGAGTGCTTTGGGTTTGTGCTTGGGTCTCTGTTCAAGTTGGAGGACTTAGATTATGACTAGTCATTTCCCTATAGCGTGCGACCTGTACCGCCACTCCTTCCCGGTTACCCCACAGTAGTGCCCTTTTTAATGTTCACTCTAAAACCAGTGATGGTCTCTATTCTTTTTAATGAGCAAAGTCTTAACTGATAAAGTACAGTATGTGAATATGTTGAAATATTTGAAAGGAGTATAAGTAATATATTACAACAACTACCGTAGAAGAATGTTGATGACAATGTATTGTTATCAATGTATGGGAAGTGTATTGTCTTAAATGTTGAAAATAAAATTTGATTGGACCAAAGAGTTTGATGTATGTTTGGTTTGTAGCCTTAATTTACAAACCTTGTAAGTACTTATTTCATACAAAATATACTTAAATGTTTTGGAATTTACCGCCATATATTACTTTTCCATAATATGGGTCTCATGGATAGCGTTCACTTCAGTCGGTGCCTGAAAGCTTTGTACATTGAACGTATCATTCATGTTAAAGCAGTAACCTTGATGATTTGAAGGGGCTGGTGTTTCAGCAGGGTGCAATTTTGTTATGCAAGGAATGTTTGGGGCAACAGAACTTCGCTGGATTTGGTGGAGTTTGACGTTGAAATAGCAATATGTATTGTTTTTGTGTAGGACTTGCATATATATTCACATTGAAACTGAGAATGTCTTGATGTGTGACATTTTAGTCATTTCGTTCTTTTGAGGTAATAGGGTGGAACTAAATTTGTTTTCACATTTGTTTCCGTTTAGATGGCATTCTGTGATTGCTCATTCAAGGTAGTAATGTAAACAAATAGAATTGTTTGCAATGTTCTCTGTTTATTACCAAGTATTTCACCGTATTTCAGTGTAAGTCCTTTTGGCTTGACGTCTAAGCTTGCTACAGTTGTTAGCCTAGTAGTCTCTTTGAGTGGGTCTAATTCTGGAAGCTGAATGGTTAAAGTTCCACAAGTTACCACCGGCTGAGGCTATGACGTTGAAATTCCTATTTACTATGTTCCAACAGCTGGTGCGTGATATCTAAGGAAGTCTTGAGGTTTTGCTAACCTTTTAGAAATAAGGCTGTAACGTAACATAATGGGGAAAAAGTCAAGGGGTCTGAATACTTTCCAAATGCACTGTAGTTGTCACATGCACACTTTGACCAGGCTTGGCTATAAAAGTGTGTAGCGCTTTCAAAGTTGCTAATGGACTCTTGGTAGCCTCTGATCAGTCTCCTACTTCCTCTGTCATCCAGTTTGGCGGGACGGCCATTGGGGGGAAAAGTACCCAATTGTCATACTTGAGTAAAAGTAAAGATACCTTAATAGAAAATGACTCAAGTAAAAGTGAAAGTCACCAAAAAAAATACTAGCGTATAAAAGTTGTTGGTTTTAAATATACTTCAGAATCAAAAGTAAATCATTGCTAAAGTATACTTAAGTATCAAAAGTAAAAGGATTTCAAATGCCTAATATTTTTTTTTAAACCGACAGCACCATTTTCTTGTTTTTTAAATGTACAGATAGCCAGGGGCACACTTCAACGCTTACAAATGAAGCATGTGTGTTTAGTGAGTCCGCCAGATCAGAGGCAGTAGGGATGACCAGGGATGTTCTTTGATGAATTGCACCATTTTTAACGGGTACTTTCGAGTATCAGGGAAAATGTATGGAGTAAAAAGTACATTATTTTCTTTAGGAACGTAGTGAAGTAAAAGTAAAAGTTGTCAAAAATATAAATAGTAAAGTACAGATACTCCAAAAACGACTTAAATAGTACTTTAAAGTATTCTTAAGTACTTTACACCACTGGGGACGGACTGATCTAAGCAGGGTCTTAGTGCTGCCATACAACTTCCACCTTCCAATAATCGTCTTGACTGTGCTCCAGAGGATATTAAAGGCCTTTGAAATATGTTTATACCCATCCCTTGATCTGCGCCTTTCCACTACTTTGTCCCAGAGTTCTTTTGAAAGCTCCTTCATGCTCATGGTTGAGTGTTTGCTTTGCAATTCACTACCCAGCAGAGGGAACCCACATGAACTGCTGAATGAGTCCTGAAATCATGTTAATCACTACAATTTAACAGATGGAGGCCAATTAACTTGGTGTGTGATTTTGAAGGTGATTGGTTACACCTGAGCTAATTTAGGATTGCTATTACAAGGGGGTGGACACTTACCCAACCAAGCTATTTCCTTTTTTGTTCTTGTTGATATAAATAAATATAAATCTGAATATTTGTTTCACTTGGAAGTTGTGGGGTAGGATGTATAGATCAATGGAATAATAAACTATTCCCAGCCATTTTAATTCCAGGCTATAAGGCAACAAAAGGTGACAATTTGTAGAAGATGGAAACGTCTACAACGTCTCTATGATTCCTCATGTCTCACCATGTTTTCATCACTTCTTTCCATCTTCCAACCCCAACACTCCCTGATTTACCCAGCCTTGGAACGATGGCGCCTGAGCTTGGGCTGCCGTCTTATCGGCTCTTAACCAACCATGCTATTTTTTTTTGCTGTGTTGTTCGTAACTTGTTTAGTACATAATGTTGATGCTACCGTCTCTTATGACCGAAAGGAGCTTCTGGACATCAGAACTGCGATTGCTCACCTCAAACTGGATGAAGAGTTCTTCTTCAATGAGTCGGACGGGAGGGATATACTACTACAGATACCCGACCAGGCCCAGATCCCCATGATTCGCTGGAGAAGGAAACTGAGATTTAGTGGGAAAAGATCAGGGTGCCTTGCGAGGATCAGGCGATGAGTTGCTAATCTGCCCTTGCGATCCGTATTGCTAGCTAATGTTCAATCGCTGGAAAATAAATGGGACGAGCTGAAAGCACGTATATCCTACCAACGGGACATTAAAAACTGTAATATCTTATGTTTCACCAAGTCGTGGCTGAACGATGACATTAAGAACATACAGCTGGCGGGTTATACACTCCATCGGCAGGACAGAACAGCAACCTCTGGTAAGACACGGGGCRGGGGCCTATGCATATRTGTGAACAACAGCTGGTGCATGATATCTAARGAAGTYKYRAGGTTTTGCTMRCCTGAGGTAGAGTATCTCATGATAAGCTGTAGACCACACTATCTACCTAGAGAGTTTTCAACTGTATTTTTCGTAGCTGTCTACATACCACCACAGACCGATGCTGGCACTAAAACCGTGCTCAATGAGCTGTATATGGCCATAAGCAAACAGGAAAACGCTCATCCAGAGATGGCGCTCCTAGTGGCCGGAGACTTTAATGCAGGGAAACTTAAATCAGTTTTACCTCATTTCTATCAGCATGTTAAATGAGCAACCAGAGGGAAAAAATGTATAGACCACCTTTACTCGACACACAGAGACGTGTACAAAGCTCTCCCTCACCCTCCATTTGGCAAATCTGACAATAATTCTATCCTCCTGATTCCTGCTTACAAGCAGGAAGCACCAGTGACTTGGTCTATAAAAAACTAGTCAGATGAAGCAGATGCTAAACTACAGGACTGCTTTGCTAGCACAGACTGGAATATGTTCCGGGATTCTTCCGATGGCATTGAGGAGTACACCACATCAGTCACTGGCTTTATCAATAAGTGCATCGAGGACGTCGTCCCCACAGTGACCATACGTACATACCCCAACCAGAAGCCATGGAATACAGGCAACATTCGCACTGAGCTAAAGGGTAGAGCTGCCGCTTCAAGGAGCGGGACTCTAACCCAGAAGCTTATAAGAAATCCGGCTATGCCATCTGACGAACCATCAAACAGGCAAAGCATCATTACAGGACTAAGATCAAATCTTACTACTCCGGCACCGACGCTCGTCGGATGTGGCAGGGTTTGCAAACTATTACAGACTACAAAGGGAAGCACAGACGAGAGCTGCCCAGTGACACGAGCATACCAGATGAGCTAAATAACTTCTATGCTCGCTTCGAGGCAAGTAACACTGAAACATGCATGAGAGCATCAGCTGTTCCGGACGACTGTGTGATCACGCTCTCTGCAGCCGATGTGAGTAAGACCTTCAAACAGGTCAACATTCACAAGGCCGCAGGGCCAGACGGATTACCAGGACGAGTACTGCGAGCATGCGCTGACCAACTGGCAAGTGTCTTCACTATATATATTTACCAAAAATATATGGGGGATTGGAAATGATGCAGACAATTACATTGATGGAAGCAACAATTTATCCGCAATATTAAAGCTGATCCACCCCTTTAAAAAAAATAGGAAAGAAAAAATCCAGAAAAAGTGTCTTCACTGACATTTTCAACATCTCCCTGTCTTTGTCTGTAATACCAACATGTTTCAAGCAGACCAAAATAGTCCCTGTGCCCAAGAACACTAAGGTAACCTGCCTAAATGACTACCGACCCGTAGCACCCACGTCTGTAGCCATGAAATGCTTTGAAAGGCTGGTCATGGCTCACATCAACACCATTATCCCAGAAACCCTAGACCCACTCCAATTTGCATACCACCCAAACAGATCCATAGATGATGCAATCTCTATTGCACTCCACACTGCCCTTTCCCACCTGGACAAAAGGAACACCTACATGAGTATGCTATTCATTGACTACAGCTCAGCGTTCAACACCAGAGTGCCCTCAAAGCTCATCACTAAGCTAAGGACCCTGGGACTAAACACCTCCCTCTGCAACTGGATCCTGGACTTCCTGTCGGGCCGCCCCCAGGTGGTAAGGGTAGGTATCAACACATCCACCACGCTGATCCTCAACACGGGGCCCCTTCAGGGGTGCGTGCTCAGCCCCCTCCTGTACTCCATGTTCACTCATGACTCCACGGCCAGGCACGACTCCAACACCCTCATTAGGTTTGCTGATGACACAACAGTGGTAGGAGAGACCTGACCATGTGGTGCCAGGACAACAACCTCTCCCTCAACGTGATCAAGACAGAGGAGATGATTGTGGACTACAGTAAAAAGAGGACCGAGCAAGCGCCCATTGTCATCGACGGGGCTGTAGTGGAGCAGGTTGAGAGCTTCAAGTTCCTTGGCGTCCACATCACCAACAAACTAACCTGGTCCAAGCACACCAAGACAGCCGTGAAGAGGGCATGACAAAACCTATTCCCCCTCAGGAGACTGAAATGATTTGGCATGGGTCCTCAGATCCTCAACAGGTTTTACAGCTGCATCATCGAGAGCATCCTGACGGGTTGCATCACTGCCTGTTATGGCAACTGCTCGGCTTCTGACCGCAAGGCACTACATAAGATAGTACGTATGGCCCAGCACATCACTGGGGTCAAGCTTCCTGCCATCCAGCACCTCTATACCAGGCGGTGTCAGAGGAAGGCCCTAAAAATTGCCAAGACTCCAGCCACCGTAGTCATAGATGTCCTCTCTGCTATCGCACGGCAAGCGGTACCGGAGTGCCAAGTCTAGGTCCAAGAGGCTCCTAAATAGCTTCTACCCCCCGAACAATAAGACTCCTGAACAACTAATCAAATGGCTACCCAGACTATCTGCATTGCCTACCCCCCCCGGAACATTGCTGCTACTCTCTGTTAATATCTTTGCATAGTCACTTCAATAACTCTAACTGCATGTACATATTACCTCACTTACCTCGACACCGGTGCCCCCGCTCATTGACATTGACTCTGTACCGGTACCCCCTGTATATAGCCCCACTATTGTTATTTACTGCTGCTCTTTAATTATTTGTTATTCTTATCTCTTACTTTTTTTGTTGGTATTTTCTTAAAACTGCATTGTTGGTTAAGGGCTTGTAAGTAAGCATTTCACTGTAAGGTCTACACCTGTTGTATTCGGCGCATGTGACAAATAACATTTCTTTTGATATCAGAGCCTCTGGGGGCTTGGTGGATAAGTATGAGAAAGCACTGTCGGAGGAGATGGCCAAACTACAGCGGTTGTATGGTGGTGGTGACCTCACCGAGTTCCCCGATTTTAAGTTCCCTGGTGAGTCAATTGTGTGTTCATAAGTATCCGTCCTTTGTTCATTTTGGTAAGATTTGGTTGTAGTTTAAATTACATTTAAAGAGTCAGGTCAGTCTCGGCACACGTTCTACTATCCTTTGATAATCTGTGATGCACTTTATATCCAGAATGTACATCTTCATTTAGGAGCATAGATTTCACAGTGTACAGTGTGTCTTTTCTTTCTCTTTTCAAAATTATCTTCACTCTTGTCTTTTAAACCTACCAATAACCATCTTTAATTTTTTTTTAAATATGTTTTAGTATGGGTAGTCTCCTTCACTTCTTTGTTTAAAAAGTAGTCAATGCATCAGAAATATAAAACGCATTATGTCAATTATTAAGTATAATTTTTCAATTATTCATGTTTTTGTCATTTGTAGGCCTAGTCCATTACATACACTTTTAAGTGTGTATACATTTTATGTAATAGAAATGTATTTTTATTCCTAATAATAATTTGTAATCATAATTTAAGCATAAGGGGAAGGGTATCGGCCTCTAGGGGCGGGACAAGGCATGTTCGGAATTGCTTCTCCTCCCACATGTTGAATATTAATGAGAGAAAATAGTCTGCGAGCCTATACGTAGTGACGACACACGAAAACTGCGGGCCCGGATTGCAGCAGCCCCTTGTCACTGTGACGAAGATTGGCACTAAGGTAAGCTGTCACTCAAATTCCTCTTTTTTTTCGTCGCCCATCAATCTAACAATCGACGCAACATGCTTGAATGCAATGGCTCGCCATGGAATGAGCCAATGTGCACTTTGCAGAATGAACAGTGAGCCAAAAGACTGATCACACATAAAGGCAAGCTGTTGTGGCGAGAGAAAAAAAAGATGTCCGCTTGTTTGGAGAAGGCGCATTGGAAATGGTGAATGAGAAGGCCAAGCGTGTGTTCACTAATCTACAGACCATTGGACTTTCGAATGTTATTATGAGAGATACCTAGTGATAACCGCAATGTAGATGGGATGTGTGCTGTTGACATTTTTATTTGTTCAACATTTGAAAGCACCAATATTATCTGATGCATGTAGCCTGAGCCGCTATACGATCTTTAGACAGCGAGGGTAGGATACATTGGTCATGAAATTGACACGAAATTGTATGCACTTTTTGTTTGTTATGGAAACACATTTGATTTATTACCTTATTTATTTTTGCAAATGGATACGGCTGGCTAAGGAGAGATTCATGGGCCTAGTGTCCCAGTTTAGGATGATACTTGGTGAACATTACGAACTGTAGATGCACAACTACTGCGTTGAAAAATGCTTTATTTAATCAAAATGTGTGGCCGGAAGTTAGGGCTACTGACTGTACAACATACCTCCCACCCTGCACGCGCGTGAATTGATAACTGCACTGTCTTAATTCCATTCTGATACACGCATACAGTGACCAAGCATTTACCACACTCCAAAAAAATATGAATCCTCCTACCCCAGAATGAAAGGCCCTGTGTTGACATAGTACCCTGACTCTATGTTCTTCATTGGCTATGTATGTATCATGCAATGGTTATATCTAATCTATGACAACAACGAAAACCTAATCTAAACCCCATGTCTGATGCATGTGTCTGTAGGACTGGTAACCACACAGGTCTTGGACTGGAATGCCCGTGTATTGGCAGCGACCATAATGGAAGCCCAGTCGGCATCTCTAGATGAGTACCCGGAGGTGGATCAGGTAAGAGATTGAAGACGAGGAGGAGTGAAGTTTGAACATTTTACAAAGTGGGTGGCCATATTCCAATGAATGAGCTGTGTGATGTTATATACCCCAAACTTAACCACAAATTCACTAGTAAATTAACTGTCTGAAGAAGGGTGTTCCTGTCCTGAATTCCCAATTTCAATGAGCTGCTGTGAAAATTAATATGACACACTTTAAAAGGCTATCAATCCTCTGGACTCCATGGCCTTTCAGCAAACATGGCAGAGATCGTGGGGGCTGAGACTAAGCACATCTTCTAGCGCTCACATAAATGTGTATTTTAACACATTTGCCTTTCAAGTCATTGTGGCAATCACAAGGGCAAGGACCATCAATATCCAGAGACCGTGAGTGGGGGAATGTTTTTCAAATACTGTAACAGCCACACATCTACAGTGTGCACGTAGGAGAGAGGCAATATTCATCATCATACATGTCTTTTTAATATAATATATGCCATTTAGCATATGCTTTTATCTATACAGAACAAAAATATAAACGCCACATATAAAGTGTTGGTCCCATGTTTCATGAGCTGAAATAAAAGATCCCAGATGTTTTCCATACGCACAAAAAGCTTATTTCTCTCATTGTGTGTACTAAATTTGTTTACATCCCTGTTAGTGAGCATTTCTCTTTTGCCAAGATAATCCATCCACCTGACAGCTGTGGCATTAAACAGCAGGATCATTACACAGGTGCACCTTGTGCTGGGGACAGTAAAAGGCCACTCTAAAATGTGAGCGGTTTTGTTACACAACACAATGCCACGAAGGTCTCAAGTTTTGAGGGAGTGTGCAATTGGCATGTTGACTGCAGGAATGTCCACCAGAGCTTTTGCCAGAGAATTGAATGTTCATTTCTCTACCAACGTCGTTTTGGCAGTTCGTCCAACCGGCCTCACAACCGCAGACCACGTGTAAGCACACCAGCCCAGGACCTCCACATCTGGCTTATTCACCTGCTGGATCGACTGAGACCAGACAACCGGACAGCTGATGAAAGATAGACTGGTTTTCTGATCCAGCCCCCTATTTTTTTTTTTATAAAGGTATCTGTGACCAACAGATGCATATCTGTAGTCCCAGCCATGTGAAATCCATAGATCAAGGCCTAAGGAATTTATTTCAATTGACTGATTTCCTTATATGAACTCTGACTCAGTAAAATCTTTGAAATTGTTGCATGTTGCGTTTTATATTTTTGTTCCGTATAAAATCACTTGCAGTCATGAGTGCATAATTTTTTTTATGTATGGGTGGTCCCATTAATCAAACCCACTGTCCTGGCATTGCACGCTCTATGCTCTACCAACTGTGCTACAGAGGACCACTTTAAAAACCAATGAATGTCAGATCTAGTGAACAATTAGGCATAGCTGGAATGAGCCTGACCTGAGGCAGTGTAGGACAGTGTCGTGTTCACTAGAAACAAAATGGAAGGAACTGTTGAAACAGGGAAGGACTAGAATGGATCATGAGTAATTTATAACTTGAGTGTAGAAGTTACAGACAGTGTATTCATCAGGGTTCAATGTGAGTGATAAATGGCTAAGGCGGTCTCTGTAAGCCGCTGAATTGAGACAGTGTTGTGAGTGGAAAGAGACAGACCAATATCTCTCTCCTCTCCCTGGGGTGTGTGTACTCACCCCATTACCACCCTGAGGGGAGTCATCCACCAACCACTGACTAACTTTACTGGATTTCACGCCTATCCCCTCCCTTCTCTTCCACTCTCCTTCTATTTTATCTGCCTGGTTTCCCGCTCTTCTCTTTACCATACTTGTCTCTTCCCTGGGTAAAGGTCTTGGTGCAGATGCGCGTGGGAGCGGATGCAGACGGGGATCCGGAGCAGAGTCTGACCGAGGGAAGCGAGGGGGGAGCAGGCAGCCCCTCTGCCATGCAGCCCCAGACGCCCATGGACACAGACAAGCAGGCCATCTACAGGTAGGCGAGTCATGGTACTCCTCCACTCCGTCCTCATCAGAGCTGTTTTCCACTTTTTTTCCCTCCTCCTTCATTTTCCTTCCCTTGTCCTGTTTATGACTGTGAACTTGTGTGTTTGTGTACCTTCATTAACTGCGTCTACTGTAGCGTTAATCCTTTGCACTCGCGTGTGTATCGTAGGCACCCCCTGTTCCCTCTGCTGGCCCTACTCTTTGAGAAGTGTGAGCAGTCGACTCAGAGCTCGGACTGCGTCAGCTCTGCCAGCTTCAATGTGGACATTGAGAACTTTGTCCGCAGCCAGAAGAAAGAGGGCAAGGGCTTCTTCTGTGACGACCCAGACGTGGACAACCTGGTGAGGAACTCTGCACGACCAGGGTCTTGTTCATTTGGGCATGCAACTGAAAACGTTTGAAAATGTTCTGCAACTGAAAACGTTTGAAAATGTTCTGCAACTGAAAAAAAATTGTTGTTTCTTATTGGATATACCCAGTTGGTCCTTTTCTGTTTCAGTCTGTTTTCTTCCTTTTGGTACCTAATGAACATGACCTAGCTATTCCACGTCTGTCTTTGACGTTAAAAGAGAATATTACGAAGTTCCACGGCTGTTGTGCCCCTCAACAAACCACTCTTGAATTGCCTCTTTACATCGAGCAATTGAAAGATTGTATGTGTGATGGTAAATGTTTTATCAAAAAGACAGAAATAAATGTTGTGACCCATGTCTTTATTGGGAAGAACTGAAGAGACATGACTGACCAGCAAACTGATGTTGAATGACCTAATTGGTAATGGTTAAGCTTAACCCTTGGCTACGGTCAGGGTTAGAGTTATGGGTTGGCAGCATACCTACCGATGGACCGCTAATGACCTGACCTTTGACCTCTGACCCCAGATGGTGAAGGCCATCCAGGTGCTGCGTATCCACCTCCTGGAGCTGGAGAAAGTGAGCGACTTGTGTAAGGACTTCTGTAGCCGCTACATCGCCTGCCTGCGTACCAAGATGAACAGTGAGACCCTGCTGAGTGGAGGAGATACTGACAGCCCCTGTTCCCCTGTCCAGATACAGGTACACACACTCACACACAGGTTATACACACACATTTTCCCTTCATAGATTGTTTGTATCTTTCCCAGAGGGAACTTTGGCTATTGTATTGGGATTAAATGATAAGCACATAATAGTACAATTCACACATTATAGGTATAAATTATACAAGATGAACACAAATTTAATGTGAATGCAGTTAGGCTAATTCTGTGTGTGTTTCACCCACAGACCTCCAGCCCACTGACAGGAACCCTTAGCCCTCAAGGCATTGTGATGTCAGCCTCAACCCTGCAGCAGGGCAACGTTACCCTGACAACAGTCAATTCTGCTGGCCAAGTGTTAGCAGGTATGTCTCCGTGGCATACCACCTCTACAGGTACCCTCTCCTCTCCGCCTTACTGTGTCCCTGTTAAGACAACTACTAGCAATACTGGGTCATATTAATTATGGTACACCGTCGCAAAACATTTTGCAACGGATAACGAAAACAATATTTTCTTATCAGGTTCAGGTAGTACTTCAGGTAGTACTAACTGTTTTAGTCAGTTTTCTTGAATCCGTGAATGTTGCCTCTTTTTTTCAGAGTTGATTTCAGTTGATTATGGTGAGGTGCTGAGGGTCCTTGGTTCAAGGTGTTACCAAAAATGCCCTAACTTTTATTTGTGTATTTGAGCAGGTGGTACAGTGTACCAGCCCATCACAGTAGTCACTCCTCAGGGACAGGTGGTGGGACAAGCTATCTCACCCCAGACAATACGCATCAACAACACACAGGTGAGGAATACACCACACACACACAGACAGACGCACGGTCACAGTCACACAAACTACAGCCGGTTCTGTGACTTGACTGTGTGTGTGTGTGTGTGTGTGTACAGCTCCAGTTGCAGCTCAATCAGGACCTAAGCAGTTTCTTCACCCAGGAGGACAGCTCATCCAAGAGCAACAAGAGGGGGGTCCTGCCCAAATCAGCCACCAACATCATGCGCACCTGGCTCTTCCAACACATAGGGGTGAGTGAAAAATACCTTGTACCAACCGTTCCTAAGATTAGAATAACTTCACCTATAACTGAATGTATTGTAACCCAGAGTAAAGCTCTGCTAGGTTATTCCAAGGGTGTCTGAGCATGCTTGCGTGCGTGTGAGTGTGCATGTATTTGAGAGAGAATGATGGCCCCCGTCACGATGGCTCGTCCCATGATGGCTCGGAGCGGTTGCATTGACAGAGACGGATGTGTTAGGTCCTCATATGACTGGCCCATGGTCTGCTGGCTAAATGCTAATCCGAGGTTAATCAGTGGACAGCCCACAGGCCCAATGGTGAATCTAACCAGACTGGTAGCTCACAGAGACCCTTTGTTCCCTGTGTGTGTGGGTGTCGGTGTGTGTTTGTTGTGTGCCTGCGCGTGGACGTGTGTGTGTAAGAGACGGTTAACTAGCAGCCAGATGTTAGAACATCCTAGGCCTCACAAAGACACACTTTGAGATGACGTGTCTTCACTGCAGCTTGTTCCTCTCTGCTTGCTCCCGAGCGGCCAATCCTGGCCCTCAAGCCTTTGTACATCCTAAAGTTGAATCTAAATGCATCCGGGTTGGGACGAAAGCCTAACCTCCCAGTACCTCAGAATTTTCCCCCACATGGCCCACTAGCAATTTATACCGGTGTAAGTAATGGTCCCTGTGGTACCCACAAACGTTGCGTGATAGCAGATCAAGTAACAGAGAAATTGGGTAAAAAGGTATCCGACTAGTGGCCAGGCTGCTCCGAACTCTTAATTCACATAGAAGCGACTTTACTTAATCAACATCTTGTGCCGTTCCAATACAAATTGACCTTTAGTCTTACGTCATCCATCCACAGTCTCTCCCAGTACCTACTCGGCTTAATAGGGAGCTAATAGAACTCATTTGCTGTAAATGATTGTTTGTGTTCTTTACCCTTCTCTCTCTTTCTTTCTCTCTCAGCATCCCTATCCCACAGAGGACGAGAAGAAACAGCTTGCCATACAGACCAACCTGACCCTGCTGCAGGTCAACAACTGGTGAGGCAATCTTTCACGCACATACCCACACACACCTTAAACCCAAGCGTAGAAATGTGGCCTCGGATGATTGGCTTAGCCCCTGTCCGTCTCTCCCTCTCCAGGTTCATTAATGCTAGGAGGCGGATCCTCCAGCCCATGATGGACAGCAGTGCTTCAGACGCGCCCAAGAGCAGGAAGAGGACTCCCCAGAGCCGGCCCACCCAGCGTTTCTGGCCCATGGCCAACAACATTGCCTCGGCCGGTGTAGGGCAAGAGGTGGCCATGGACGATGACGGTAAATGCCCAGAAAAACAAATAATATGAAAAGTCTGCAACTCTGATATGCTCCTGTTGTAAATGTATTAAACCGCAAGTGAGAAATCACAGTAGGAACATATCAGAGTTCCGGAGATGATTTTTTAATTTTTTTATCCCCAGTCCTTACTACAGGCTGGGATGAATGTGGTTTTCACACCTTGATATGACTTGATCTTGTCCTTAACACACCGGCCATCTCTATTACCACAATAACCCCGGTCAACTCTTGACTATACGCTGTCCAATTACGTGCTGGTTAGTGGGTGTGGCTGAAGCTTGATCTGTTTCCCCCTGTGCCCTCAGTTACCATGGTGACGATGGGCATGAGTGTAGACGAGCTGCAGACGCTGACCTCAGACAGTGCAACACTGGCCATGCAGCAGGTGATGATGGGAGGACACAGCGAGGAGGAGGACGGCGAGAGCGAGGAGGAGGAGGAAGAAGAGGAGGAGGAGGAGGAGGGGGGTGACATGGCCGGATTGGAGTGACATACCACTACTGCGGGATGTGATGTCACACCCTCATGCATGCCTGTGTTTGACTATATTACTCAACACTCATCACAGTGTCCAAGACAACCCACACTAGGCCTTTAAGGTCCTTCTAGAAACAGAAAAAAAAATGCTATTTTTATATGTAAAATGTTTGGAATGAAGGCTGTTTTATTTTTTTCATTTGGCTTTTTTGCTTAGTGTTTTTATTTTGTTTAGTTTGTTTTTTAAAGAATATTTATGTATGAACATTGAATGTCCAATATGGCTGACCTGCTTTTCAAGGTCTGTTGGATTTCTCTAATAATAAAATGTTCAAGAAAGATTCTCCTCAACTTAGTTTTTTTATTTCGGAGTGTCGACGCAGTGTTTTCAGGGGAGGATATCGACATGATGAACTAGGATGTGTTGGAGGACGTATTGATAGTTGTGCAAAGACGTCTGTACCAAAAAATTCACACATGCTTATGAGTGCAACATCAAAAATGAATCATTGGGAAAAAAGCTTTTTTTGTAAAAATAAATACATATCTTTATGGCATTTAAAAATTATACAGGTTTTTACTTGTGTTCTCTGTACCACATTTCTCTACAAACACTGCTATATAACAGTATATTATACACAGTACATGTTACAGCTATTCCATTTGTCTACATACACAGTTTGTGTGTAGGGATGGAAGGGGCTCACGGTGGAGATGTCGACCTTCTAATGAGACCAAACTTAGGCCAGGATTTAATCTGATCACCCTTTTTGACTATGCCCCACTTACAGGCGATGTTACCACGATCGTGGAGATCGCATTCAAAGTAAACGCTGCAGATGTCGGCTCAATCGGAAATGACCTTTTAATGTCAACTTTGCTACAACGTGGATCCTCCGCAGTCCGTATTGAATCCTGGCCCTAGTTCATCTCCCCAGTCCTCCATTTATTGTCCACCATTCCCCCCCATCTTGCTTCTCTGACTTTAAAATAGAGCTGTTGCTCAGCCTCAGATTGTGTCCATTCATTGTTGTGCTTTAGAACAAATAATTAGTGTCTCTGAGTAAAGTCCTCTAAATATGTGAGCTACTGTATCCTTTGGGGATCAAGGACTCAGTGCCTCTTCTTTCTGGGGAAAGATATCACAGAATGGGTGTATGTCATTTTGATGTTAAATAGACTAACAGATTTAACTGACTAATCCTAAAGAATAAACTACCAAAAGGTTTTCCATTGATTTCACTGGCTGTCTCAAACTTTAAGACTCCTTCACTCTTAAAGGAACAGTTCATTCTGCATTCTGGTGAAACTCTTAGTAAATCCAGGCCTAAATTCATTTTGATGTCTGAAAACATCTGACAAACTTTGATTTTGGCGTGAACGGTCAATTTAAACCATGTATCTCTCTCCTTTGCATTGCAGCCTTAACAGTATTGCAGTACTGTCTGCCACCAGTAGAGTTCATGAGTGCTACAGTATCAACAGTAGAATTCACCTCCATCTGCTGGTGGATCCAGCTCAGAGCGTGGGAGATGAGAGTGTACAAGGCAGGATTGTCCCTCTCAGCACAGCCATAGCCCCAGCTAGTGGCCCCCGCCAGCTTCCACACTGACGAGTCCTCACAGGCCAGAGGGCCTCCGCTATCCCCCTGAGGAGCCAAACACACCAGGATTAGCAGCAGTGCATTTGACTCCAAATAGGTGAGCTTTATAACACAAAACACACTGTGCTAACGAACGGTTAAAAGCAGCGGGTGACCGTCCTAGCGCCTTTGAACAGGAAATCGGTCGACATTTTCTGTTCATTTTCTGACGTTTGGTGATGGCAAACACACAGTGGCCACCCCCTGCTTTTAACCGTTTGTCTTCGCTGTGTGCTTTTTGTCTGCACTTTGTCCTTTAGACAAATGGTGCATGGAACTCTGAGGTCCACTTCTGAAAGATACCTGGCAAGAGTCTTTGCCGCCCTCTAGGTAGCCTGCACAGACAAGCCAAGGGGAGATGGCTCCCTGGTACACTCCTGGTCCACTGCAGTCCCTGCTGGAGAGCACAGGGACCTGGGCAGAGTGCATGGACACACTGGTCTCCCCTGGAAAGACACACACACACACAGAGAGAGGAAGGGCAGGAAAGCTGTATCACAGTGTGTGCCCGCATGCATGAATGCGTGCATGTGGTGCGTGCTTGCGCATCTAGTCAGGTGTTGAATTTGAGCCCATTCACCTCCATCCACTGTGGCACCCCACCCAGAGATCCAGCACATCTTCCCCTCCTCAAATCTCTCCCCATAGTTCGGCAGGCAGATAGGCTCAACCAGACCTGGAGGAAAATACTTAGCCAATGAGCCTGCTGTGCTCCTTCAGATTTGAGGTGAATAAGAGCAGTTACTCTTAGGGCTCTAATCAATCCGTATCGCGGAAGTTCAACGCTAAAGCCCAATTTAAAGGCAATGTTCCTGCGTTGGCGGGGGACTGTATTCACGGTAAACCTTGCATACTGTATGTCAGCATAATCAGAAATTACCTTTACATTTCTATCACGTAATCTGTAATGCGTCAGCGATACAGATTGAATATTGAATAGAGCCCTATATCACTATCACTCAGTAGGACAGACAGGAAGAATTGGGACACATTTTTGGGTTGTTTTGCCTTGGTACTCCATGATACAATGACTATGAGGTTAGAGTGCAGACTGTCAGCTTAAATATGTCCATATCGGCTGAACCGTTTAGAAGAAATATATATTTGTGACTTTTTCACTCATCCTTATTCAAGATTTATTCAGGATTATCCGTAATCATGGTAGCATCCACATTAACGAATAAGTGTTAATAAACATATTGTATTCTTATTTACATTAAAAGTCACTGCAAAATGACACAATACATTATTTACCATTCATTTCTATTGGGCACAAAATAATCTGAAACACAAACAAATACAAACAGTAAATTAATCGAACAAATGTGTAGAGTCACAAGTGTGATGTAGTCATTGCGTGCTATGAATATGGAGCCAAACACTTAACTTTTTACTACTTTAATAAACATATAAGTGTCCCAATTTGTCCCAATACTTTTGGTCCCCTAAAAATGTGTAACGGTTCACCCGATATGGATGAAAATACCCTCAAATTAAACCCGACAGCCTGCACTTTAATCTCATAATCATTGTGTCATTTAAAATCCAAAGTGCTGGAGTACAGAGCCAAAACAACAACAAAATGTCGCAGTCCCAATACATTTGGGTCTCATTGTAGATCGTGGTACCATTAAAGGTAAGAGGCTCTGTAAGCTTCAATAGAGCGATGTCATAGTTTAAGCCCTTGGGTTGGTAGCTGGCATGGTAGATAATCTTCTCCAAAGAGCGAGACAGCACCCCATTGACTGGCTGATCTGTCAATCCCACATGCACCGCCCACAGCATGGTGTTTGTTGCAAACCTTGAGAAGGGATGGACAGTCAACCAATGAAAAATCATATCACTTTTAGAAGTTATGCTGTGTTCATGTAAGGTCAGTACGGTATAAATGTTTGTGTGCGTACGTACTTGCATGCGTGTGTGTGCGCGCATGTGCACCTGTGTTTGTGAGAGAGACTCACCCGTAGACACAGTGTGCTGCTGTCACTATCCAGCGTGGTGTGATGATGGAGCCCCCACAGAGGTGTTGGTTCTGATAGTGCAGGCTGGCCTGCCAGGGAAACTGGCCTGGTTTGGAGACGTTCCCTCCCACAATACGAGACCTGAACATGGGCCTGGAGCCACAATCTGCAGGGGGCAGCCAGGGGAAAACCATTGATATGATAATGTTGCTGGTATACATTCACAACGCACACACACACACACACTTCCTAACTCCACTGTCACTCTTTCACTCACCTAGGCACTTGAGTACGATCACACTCTCAGAGCTGCACTGGGTCTTACTGGGAAAACAGAGAATGAAGGCTTATACTTACTGCCAACATACACACAGACAGTCTGTGGACCTGAGCACAGAACCAATTGTATATAACATGCTGGGAATAACTTCAGAAAATGAAATTATACAGTAAACTGGTTCAAATGAGGTTATTCTCTGTGTAACACCAACAGGAAAGTTTGATGTATGGTCTCATTTGTACCATGTACAAACCCAGTCAAGCCCTTATGTCATTGAGAAAGATGACATGGACTGAAGTGAAACATGAGATTACAACTAGACTTATGAAGCAGAGCAGAGCAACATAAACAATCAACACGCGCTTACGAAACATGCTTTAGTTAGTGCCGCCGAGCAACATGCGTTTCTGAGGGAAACGCAGAATTAGCCTAATTAGAATTAGCCTTCCATTGTTTCACATGACAAATACTGTATCATGCGCCACTTTGGGGGTACCTCCAGACAGTTTTGCCTTGCAAAAGTTTTGTTTTTTTCCAAATACAGAGAAATTCTTGAGGGAAACCTGTTTCAGTCTTCCAGAGATTTGAGACTGGGACGGAGGTTCACCTTCCAGCAGGACAATGACCCTAAGCATACTGCTAAAGCAACACTTGAGTGGTTTAAGGGGAAACATGTAAATGTCTTGGAATGGCCTAGTCAAAGCCCAGACCTCAATCCAATTGAGAATCTGTGGTATAACTTCAAGATTGCTGTACACCAGCGGAACCCATCCAACTTGAAGGAGCTGGAGCAGTTTTGCCTTGAAGGATGGGGAAAAAAACAGTGGCTAGATGTGCCAAGTTTATAGAGACATACCCCAAGAGACTTGCAGCTGTAATTGCTGCAAAAGGTGGTTCTACAAGGTATTTACTTTCGGGGGGTGAATAGTTATGCACACTCAAGTGTTCTGTTTTTTTGTCTTATTTCTTGTTTGTTTCACAAGAAAATATATTTGCATCTTCAAAGTGGTAGACATGTTGTGTAAATCAAATGATACAAACCCCCCAAAAATATGTTTTAATTCCAGTGTGTAAGGCAACAAAATAGGAAAAATGCCAAGGGGAGTGAATACTTTCGCAAGCCACTGTAGCTCAAAATGCTTCAGTTCCGATAACAGGAACGGGGAGACATTCAACCATCACAGCCCTGTTGACAGCCTTACATCAGCATAGTATGTAGTCCTTGCGGTGGCATACTGTACCTTGATGGCACAATCAAGAATTTGAGTACTTAACGCAATAGTGCTTGGGAAAAGATCTTTGGTTGTAAGGACATACGCTAGAAGAGGAAGAACTTGCTGCTGCAGCTGTACATTAGAACTTTAACAAAAAGACTGGCAGACTGGTAATGAGCACAGTTTTATTTTCTGTCAGAAATGGATGGCCAAATGGTTCACCTGAGGAAGGTGGTGTTATGGATCTTGACAGTCTGCTGGCGATCTGGATGACTCAGGTTGACTGATACCAGGTTAGCCTGGAAGGCCGACTCGACAGAGGAGAGAGGCAGGGATCTGGAACTGATGTAGCTGAGCGAACAAGAAGGAACCACACAGAGATTTACAGTTTATTGGGGCAAATAGTGTGAATTTTAATTTGCCGCTTATAAGGCAGTGGGTGGATTTGGGATGGTATTATGCTGACATTCTGTGACTAGATCCATTGACAGAACTAGCCATTCATTCATTCACAATCCATTTCTAAAAGTGGTCACAGGATCCTAATATACTTGGACCACAACGGAAATAAATCTGTTGACCTTATTGTGTTTTATCCACAGTTATTTTGAATGTGTGTCTTTGATTTCATGTGGCTGAGTCAACTTTATTTGTATTTTATAAAAGTAATGAATTATTAATCCAAACATACTCCTAACATTAACTAGGAAGGTCTTAAAGGGATACTTTGGGATTTTGGCACTACATCTTTAGTCTTTATCTACTTCCCCAGAATCAGATGAACTTGTGGATACCATTTTTATGTCTCTGTGTCCAGTTGAAAGGAAGTTAGAGGTAGTTTTGTGAGCCAATGCTAACTGGCGTTAGCACAATGACTGGAAGTCTATGGGTATCTACTATGCTAGCAGATACCCATAGACTTTCAGTCATTACGCTAATGCTAGTTAGCAATTGCGCTAGTGCTAGTTAGCAACTTCCTTCAAACTGCACGCAGAGACTTAAAAATTGTATCCACATGTTCATCTGTGTCTGGGGAAATAGATAAAGGGCTTCATTACCAAAATGATCCCCAAAATGGGAACGTGGCCAGATCCGTTGTAACACTGCCGATGGTATAACTGACAATCTTGACCTACTTAGAGCGCTGGTTGTTTGGGATGGTGATTTTTCACTTCATTTAATGCCAGGCTGATTTTAATGGGATTAGCAATGCAGTTAATGGGACCTTTGGGTACAGAAACCCATTAGAAAGCCCTCCCTCTGAATTCTGGGTAAATGTGGGAGTATTACAACTAGGAGGGAGAGAGTTTTATCACAAACTGCAGAGTCATGTCGATGTAATAGTCTCTTTCTCCTCGGGCCCTGTGGGAGAATGGTTTCTATGGTGGAATGATCTGTATTCTCTGTATCTCTTGACATTGCTCCACTCACCCTCACCCTAGTCATCCACCATGCCAGCCCCAGTGAACCTCTGGCCCTTCACTTATCTTTTTGCCCCTGTCACAGAGAACTAATTCAATTCCGTTCAATTCCCAACAGTGTACCTGGAGTATCCCAGCTGTTTGCAGGCAGAATAACCCAGTGTGTGATCCCAGTTGGTGGAGCACACAGTCCTCCATACACCCCTACTGTTGATCTGCAGCACAGAGCTCCTCCCACTCAGACGCACTAAGGGACAGACAGACAGACAGACAGACAGACAGTGTGTGTACATGTTACTCTGGGAAAAGTCTGGCCTATCTGACCTAGCCTGGGGACGAGGTTACACAGTGAATAATGTGGATGAATGGTGTGAGGGAATTTCAAGCCCTTTATCAGGGTTTCAGTGTGGGGGGGGGGGGGTTAGTCGTGTATGCGTGTGGGAGAGAAGTGTGCATCTCACCACATTGCAGTTCGTCCTCCCCATCTGCGCAGTCGCTGACTCCATCACACTGCGCAGATCTGGCAAAACACAAAGTGGATGTGCTACAGTGGAACTTCCCCGTGCAGCTGACTCCCACTTTGGGAACAAGGAGGACACACGCATGTACACACAGACACATACACACACGCACACATTGTTACACACAGTGGTGGAATTGGAAAGAGGTCGTAGTAAAATCCTATGATTCTATGTAAAAAAAGCACGTCACAATGATATGTAATGACATGTTCCATCCCTGATTACACACACAACTTGTCGTGTCAATCAGGCCTCAAGAGTAACGTACTGCACCCTGTCTCCTGTTACACATACGACACACGACTCCTCTTACAATCACAATAAAACAGTACAGAACAACGATACTATTACAATAACACTATGAGCCACTCAGACACTGTATATCCTAATCCTAGTACTTGATACTATATTCTAACGCACAACATTGCCCGTTGTAATAGATAGATAACACTTTATAATACAGCCATATAGTGTCAAGTGCAAATGTGTCCTTGATTTCAATCCAACGACACATGGTCCAATATAACTGCTTATAGACAGATTATCTTTCTGCAATAATATGCTTCATAATGACTATGTAATAACAAGGCCACAAACAGTGTTCCCTTACCTCCAAGCCCAATGCCTAGGGCTAGACTCAGGGCCAGTAGACCACACGCAATCACCAGCAGCAGCCAGTGTGCCAGGAGCTGGCTGCATAGAGTCTTAGTCTCCACCAAGCCGTCATCTGAACCACCAGAAATTAACCATGAGAGAAAATCTAAACAATGGGGGACAGGGCAACACTGGCACTAGTAAGGTCATAAACCATTGAGAGCCATGGTTAGCCCCATTACAACACGCGAGGCACTCATAGATAGAGCAAGGGGGTTTTCCTGACTCTGTGTCCAGACCACGAAAAACTCTTGACGCATAGATGGAGAGTCATTGTGTCCTCTGAGGCTTCCATACCGTGCATGAAGGGCCGGACCTTGATGAAGCGCATGGAAGGCAGGTAGCTGGGTGGGGTGAGCAGGCCCTGGCTCTTTGGGATGGGGGCAGGGGGCTCCTGGAGCGGAGCGGTGGGCACATGGGGGTCCTGGAGGTTCTGAGAGAAGGAGCCGCTGGTCTGGCTACTGAGGGAGCTGGCATTGAAGGTGGTGAGGATCTCCACGATTGGCAGGTCCTCGTTACTCACAGACTCAACCTCAATACGGACCGTTCCCTCTGCCCCAGACACCTGTATGGAGTGTGTACGAGAGAGAGCGAGAGAGAGAGAGAGAGAGAGACAAATAGAGAGACAGAGAGAAATAGAGGGAAGGCGTGCGAGAGAGAAGATGGATGGCGTGAGAGAGAGAGGGGGAGAGAAAAAGGGAAAATGAGAACGAGATAGAAAGAAAGAAAAAGAGATGAGGATGAGTCTTCCTTGTCAGTTGTTCGTTCATCTGAACAGCGTTGACGTTAAAACACGTAGACCTCGGGAGGTCAGTCTGGCTACACACCTCCCTCTCTTCGGCGAAACCATCAGCACCAGTCTTGTCACTATCAGGCATGGCCATATCTCCTCACCCAGCTAATCATCTTGGCCCCATGGTAGTAAGATGACCACCGCTGGAGGCTGGTGGAGCGATGGGAGAGTAAGGACTGCACTGACAAACATCCAGGATATAATGCTACTGCCTAGCTGAGTGACTGACCAATTGACCGACCACCACCAATGGAGAACCTGAACGCATACTCCCTGTATATTGCTCACATACCAGTTTCCTAGCAAACTGTATTCACTAACTAACTCACTAACTGACAAATTTACCTTTGTAATCCGTATGCCCGACAAACTGCCTGACAAACTGGCCAGATCTTGGTCTGGCCAACTGACTGACAAACTGTCTCTCTGTTGTCCTCCTCTCTCTCTCTCTCTCTCTCTCTCTCTCTCTCTCTCTCTCTCTCTCTCTCTCTCTCTCTCTCTCTCGTGTCTTCACTCTGGCCACACCCTGATGGAGAGAATGGGACACCTGAGCAGGTGCAACACCAGTGTGCCGTGCCACATAAAGGGGGAGATCAAGTAACGTCTGAAAGCTCCTCGACCTCGCGGGTAAGGTTACAGTGGAGTATTCTGGGAAGACACTCAGGTCACATTGCTGCTACAGGTGTTGGGGGAATTAGGGAGGGCGTGGGGGGTCTGTGGTTGTAAGGTGAAAGGTCATAAGCCTACTTACTGGCTTTTCCATATGATGGGGTCACTCAGGTGTACAGGCTAACAGAGATGGATGTAAGGAGGCCATGCATCTGGGGAGTGCTCCGTCATTTGAATTGCACAGTGCGTGACTGATCATTGGCGCATACTGTATAACAGGAAGGTTTCTCTATTTTTCAACAGTCAAGATCTTTGATGCGTACTTATCTGAATCTAAGTGTATGACTAATATAAAATACTATACGCTAGTAATTGTGTAGTGAACAGAGCCTCTAGTGATCTAACGCCACCAATCGCAGCACCGTGTCACCAAGGAGTGGAGGAACGATAAGTTCCATTACATCACAGGTCATTAGCTAGTGAGGTTACTGGAGAACCCTTTAGCGTTTGACCCTTTTCCTCTGCTTCCTGTGTCTTGTTTCCTTGGGTGGCGCTTCGGTGTCTTTACGTGTGCGGGTGTATGGCCACGATTTTAGCATATAAATCTTGGTGGGGCAAAAAAAACATGCCAGCAAAGCCACTACACATCACAACACTAAACAATACATTAATCGCACTATAATGGTGACAAACGGTGGCCACCAACAGGTATGGCCTACATGAAGCTGTCCCAACAGCAGAGCTTTCTTTTCAGCACCATGGAGTGAATCCTTACCACCGCTACACCTGGCTATCAGTGGAGCCTTGTCTGGCAGCGAACCAGTTCATTCAGCCTCATTTACTGCCTTTGTAAATACATAGCTGATATGGCTGACTTGCTTAAATGAATGTGGATTTTACTGACAATTGAGATGTATAAACTATGGCATAAGGGATCAATGAGCAGATCAGAGGCAATCTGTAATTTCGAATAAGATATTAATAAGCGAGCTAAGACGGATGTAGTCAAAATAACCTTTTGTTCAGCACTTTTGAAATGTACAGCGACAGAATTCAGAACATGGGCCGTTCTTACAGTATTCTCCCTGTACACCAAGTCAGAATCGTATGATAAATAAAGGGGGCATTTAAGCAGACAATGAAAGCTCTTACAATATTTGATGATGACATTTCAATAAAACAGGCTATAGGCTACATGTGCACCACCAAGTCAGAACAGTAGGCTAAGTTATGAGGGGGAAAGGGACCAAATTATTAGGGTGAGGCACATGGGCTACTAACAGCTTACTACACAACATACACATATTATTACTTTCTTAGCTACAGTATGCATACAGTGCATTCAGAAAGTATTCAGACCCCTTGACTTTTTTCACAATTTGTTACATTACAGCCTTATTCTAAAATGGATTATAAAAATATATTATCATCAATCTACACACAATACTCCATAAAGACAAAGTGAAAACAGGTTTTTCGACATTTTAGGGAGGTGACAGAACTCCAGAGTTCTTTTGTGGAGATGGGAGAACCTTCCAGAAGGACAACCATCTCTGCAGCGACTCCTCGGTAAAAGGCACATGACAAGCCCGCTTGGAGTTTGCCAAAAGGCACTTAAAGGACTCTCAAACCATGAGAAACAAGATTCTCTGGTCTGATGAAACCAAGATTTTATTATTTTAGCCTGATTGCCAAGCGTCACTTCTGGAGGAAACCTGGCACCATCCCTACGGTGAAGCATGGTGGTGGCAGCATCATGCTGTGGGGATGTTTTTCAGCGGCAGGTACTGGATCGAGGGAAAGATAAACAGACAAAGTACAGAGAGATCATTGATGAAAACCTGCTCCAGAGCGCTCAGGACCTCAGTCTGGGTGAAGGTTCACCTTCCAAGAGGACAAACGACCCAAAGCACACAGCCAAGACAACACAGGAGTGGCTTCGGGACAAGTCTCTGAATGTCCTTGAGTGGCCCAGCCAGAGCCCGAACTTGAAGCCGATCAAACATCTCTGGAGAGACCTGAAAATAGCTGTGCAGCGACGCTCCCCATCCGACCTGACAGAGCTTGAGAGGATCTGCAGAGAAGAATGGTAGAAACTCCCCAAATACAGGTATACCCAAGAAGACTGTAATCTATGCCAAAGGTGCCTCAACAAAGTACTGAGTAAAGGGTCTGAATACTTATGTAAATGTTTCTTATTTCTTTATAAATGTGCAAACATTTCATAAAAACCTGCTTTTGCATTGTCATTATGGGGTATTGTGTGTAGATTGATGAGGGAAAAAAATATTTAAGCAATTTTAGAATAAGGCTGTAATGTAACAAAATGTGGAAAAAGTCAAGGGGTCTGAATACTTTCCGAATGCACTGTATCTCCTGACACATTACATAATTTATGTAGCAGCATACAATAAATTTTTGGACTCACCATTGTGCTGTGCTCACTTGAACAGAAAGGTGGCGCGGCAGTCCTTCTTGTGTGCAAATTTTGCAATTAAACTTTGTCATCAAAGTCTGGCATTCTCTGGATGTATGGTGCTTTCAAGACAACTGGTCAAATCATGGCATCAGTGATCTTCAGGTCGGAGCTCTAGTAAGAGGCCCGAGTTCCCGAGTTGGATGACCGTTCAAAACGTATTTTCCCAGTCGTTGCTTGTTTTCTTTCAGAGTTCCCAGTTGTCTTGAACTCACTGAAGTCTGAGATTTCCCAGTTCCGAGTTTCTAGTTGTTTTGAACGAGGCAGAAGTCATGCTGGATTGACAGCATGGCCAATGTATTCAACCTTCTCTGGCCCATGGTGTTACATGAATGTTTATCCTTTTAAGCTTGGACCCTTTCAGACAGATGTTTTAAACCCTTAAACCCAGACTTGGACCACACACCCTCTCCACTGAATAGCAGGGGAAGCAAAATAGTGATTGCTTTGCAACGCTTGCAGTTAGCCACTGATTCCTTCCAAACCACTCATTGTTGAATTTGCGATTTCCAACTTGTTGTGTAACGTTTATGTCCAATGGCCAATGAGCACAGATACATTTTATCCACAGTATAATTTCTCTTCATATGACAAGGATTGAAAAGGATTTGCCAGTAGATTGTCGACGTGATTAATGATGATGACTGCTTGTCTAGCTTGCTAGCTAAGATTTTGAAAGTATGATGTTGACTTCAGTCCAATCAAAGCTACGGTACATATAATGTGATTTGACATAATTTTATCTGTGGCCAATGACCTTGAGCCTTCTTGGATTGGCACTTCTAATGTAAATCTATGGCAGCACCAAAGGGGGCTTGAACTTTCTAGCTCTCCCTGTAGATTTTGTGGTGACGTAGTGTTCCCATGAGTGTCAGAACACTGAGCCAATCACGGCGCAACTAGAGAACATTACCAACCCCTACGCTCTGTATTTTCCGCTGGCTACTTCTCCATTTTATTTTATTTATTTATTTAACCCTTATTTTACCAGGTAAGTTGACTGAGAACACATTCTCATTTACAGCAACGACCTGGGGAATAGTTACAGGGGAGAGGAGGGAGATGAATGAGCCAATTAATCACAGAGAGCACCGAGCTAGGCTGAAACAAATGCCTTTTGGAGCCGCCTTACTCAAGAAAGCAAAAAAGAGACCATGTTTGTGTGTGGCTTTATCAACTCAATACATTTAAAAAAATATTGTTTGCAAACTGATATGTGACACGTTTTAATACCAAAATAACATACTCTGCCTCATCTGCCCTGAATGACGCGACGCCACTGGCCATGTGTATGTGAATGGTCTTTCTCTTTCAACGACTCACCATACAAAGTATAGGAATAAGGAGAGGGCATTCATAAATGAGGACTATGATGTAATGGCAATATCTTACCAGCAGATGTCAGAACCTCGTTCTTTGTTCAACCCTACAGCTAAAGGGGTTCTCTATGGGATATATCTAAATGTGTCTTTCCAATGTGATTATTCGCATCCTATCTCCAAGCTTCCTTCTCAACTGTATTGATGGAGAAGGTCCACGATCCCTCCCTCCAATGGATTTTGAAGACGGAGACGAGGAGAGAGGCTGCGAGGAATCGAGGAAAGATTCATTGAGAGAGAGACCTGGACGAAGAATTGTCCACATCGCCTGTGACACAGCCAGGCTACAGTTAAACTATGGGAACCATGCTCATACAGAGTAACCCAATCCCCCATGAAGACAGCTAACTAAAAGCTAGGAAAAAGCTAAATCGGAGCTGAAGTGTTGGGTAGTTTGGTAGCGTTGATTCAATTTCACAGCTTTGGGTACAGTAATATCACGAAGCCAAAGTTAGGCTCCCCTTTTAATCCCATCCTCTTCCTCCTCCTCTCAGCTCTCTACTCTCAGTCACGACTGTGCAGATAAAGACTGTATGACTCAGCAGCCAGAACTGAGCAGCACGCACAGTCAGAATGAACACCTCAAATAACCACATCCATCCGGCTTAAATGCATCCATTATAATGAAGTCTGTTATAATGGTGATTGGTTAGCGCAATAGTTGGGGTCGCTGTGGAGTCCGTTTGGGGGGTGAGTGTGTTGCAGATGGGGATTTGTGAAGCTTGCGCCATAGCTTGCGCCTTAGCTTGAAATTTAAAAGAGGTACGACTAAGTGTAACAGTTTAACTTTAGTCCGTCCCCTCGACCCAGGCGCAAACCAGGGACCCTCTGCACACATCAACAAAGGCCGCGGCCCTTGCAGAGCAAGGGGAACCACTACTTCAAGGTCTCAGAGCAAGTGACGTCACCGATTGAAAGGCTATTAGCGCGCACCACCGCTAACTAGCTAGCCATTTCACATCCGTTACATAAGCAAGCAGCGTGACATCTGTTCACATCTTCTCACCTTGCCTCCTTCTCAAAACAAATTGGAAAATGTTCGAGAGACCTTGGACCTTGTCCTCCAATATGGTCGAGAAGGCGGCGATGAGTATGATCCGAGGAATCGCGAGTGACAAATTTAGAAAGAACCTTCGCCTTGACTTGGTCAACTTATTGACCTTCCTCTCTGTACATTGGGTTAGTGCTCTGAATAATTTGCTGCTCGATATTCCCGAAGATTAAAATGATCCACTATTTCTAGTCTAGTTGAGAAGAAATACTGTGATATATTTTTTCTCTCTTTTTTAGTATCATCACTTTCCAGCCAGACTGTGTATAGGTGGTCTAGACTAGCCTACATGAAATCCTATCACACTGTGAAAAGAGTGCATCAGTCGAGTCTGGCTTGGCTTGATTTAGTGGGCTCTATTACGTGTGTGTATGTATGTGTATTAGCTAAAGGCTGCTACAGGTCCCATTACCTCCCAGTGATGGGGTTATACTGTCCTGTTCCCAGTCAGTATCACATTCTCAATATCCTACTGTACATTCATATCCATACATCTTGCATTGAATCACTCTAGTCTATGTTCACATCATTATGTAGGCGTGACCATTCAGAGAGCCCATTCATTAGCACCATTCCCCATCTCCCCTACTATTTCTGATAGAGGATGTTCACAACGCGACAAGGATAACCTGGGGTCCAAGCTCTGCAGGCTGCAGTGCAGGGGGTGTCAGGGCCTCTATGATAAACCGACAAGGGACAAGGCCAAGCACACGTCATAGAGTATCCCACACACAATCCCAATGTTTTGAGCTGCTGTCCTCCAGGAGGGTCCCACTGTTCAGCTAGAACAGGAGCAAGGCAAGTTTCATACCATCAGCCATCGGGCTGCTGAACAGTGGGACATAGGATGATGCAGGCCCAGTACACGGTCAGACAGTAAGCCGCAGAGACTTTGAACATGTGACAATGTAGCCTAAATGTGTGACTTGTGTACTAACTTTCCAGTTTTCCATGCTGCATGTAATATATTGTGTTGTGTTTGTGTATTTGTAGGCTGACGTCACAAAATGCCTTTCCATGTAAATGGCCAATAAAGTATAGATCTGTACTATACAGGATTCTTGGGACGCTCCTACCCCATTGAAGTTTAAATGTACAATGGTTATGGTAAAGATTATGGTTCTGGTTAAGGTTAGGGGTTAAGGTTAGGAGTAGGGTTTAGGGTAGGGCATAGCTGCGGTAAGTAGTTTGGAGGTGGGCGTGCTGCAAAAGAAATTGGCCCGCACTACAGAAGTCTATATCTGTCAGCTAACACAGGACTAGTAAAGGCCCCGTGCACTACTTTTGTGATTTTTTAAAAACTAAATGTATTTGTATCTGAGTGTTTACCAGAATTTGTAACTTGAGTCTCATAATTATCTGTACAAAACAGTTAATCTGATAATACTTGCTTGATATACATTTTCGAGTTTCTTGAAATAGTTTGCAAATGCAACTTATTTCTATGTGAAAACTGAAATGGTCTATTCATTCCTTTTACTAGATGCTCTTATCCAGATGAACCTACAGCAGTGAGTGCATGCATTTTCTTTCTGGTCCCCCTTGGGAATTGCATCCACAACTCTAGCATTGTAAGCACCATGCTCTACCAAATGAGCCATATCATCTAATCACATCACATCATCATAAACCTCTTGATGTTTCAATGTACTCAGGTACTGTATTGTGCATTGCTTTTCTTTATGGCGATGGAAAGTCTACAGGTACAAATCTAGATGACCAGCCTATGTACAATACAGTAATGTATATTTACATTAAGTGGTTTGTAAGTATGGTAAATTAATACTGCACAAAAAGTGGTTGTTTTCCATCTTATTTGATCAAGAAAAATATTTAATTTGATGTGGGCATGTTTTGGGTCTTTGCAAATAACTTTACAGGACTAGTGTAAGGCCCAGTGCACTACTTAATAAAATATTTTTATTCAGATTATTTTTAATTACGATTTTTCAGGGGGTGCTGCAGCACCCTCAGCACCACTTCTCCTCGCGGCTATGGTGCAGGGACGTCCCAAGCATCCCAGATAGCACTGACCATAACGTGTAACGGAATGAAGGACCCCCAACCCGATTCCCACACTGCCTCTTGCTCCAAAGAAATGCCTAGAATCCTCGCTCTGCTCGCTCCCATTACAGTCCTTTTAGACAGGGTTCTTTGCTCCCATTAATACTTATATTGTAACAAAATCCCTGGCTACAAATGTTGGGCTCCACCTATAACATCTGTATTCATTTCATTCGAATTAGCCCACTGCTTCCTGTGTGCGCACAACACCTGCCCTTGAAATCCACATATAACATCGTGAAGGACTACGGGTGATTTGCATAGAAGCAACACACTTTTTTCTATTTCACAATATTGCTGTCGCGTCCGTTCCATTATTGCGCTTGTGATGTCAGTGGATTTAGGTGCCCGTCACGAATGCCTGAGGAATAAAGATGTGTCTCGTCAATGAGCGTTTCTGTGTGGGTTCCATGTCCTTCAGTTTAGTGGCTGGATTCTGATTTTACCCTCACTGAAAACACCTTGGATTGTGGACTCGGGATCGCTGCTTTACGTGCAGCCCTGAACACAAAACCTGCGTTTGTTTTGCGCGGATTGTGTAGCGTGTTTTATTATAACTTTATGCACGAAATGGAATGCAGAGTATTGTCAATTCAGAGTCATGTTGTCAGGGGATATGTTGGCAATAAATCGGCATCATTTCCGTTACAGGTAGGAATCTATTCTATTCTGATACAATGTTTTGATGAGCTAATGTAACGGTATTTCATTCTATTTATTGAGAAGAGACAATTGTGCACGCTTGCAGGTAGCAAAAGGTCACATGGCAAATATCCTTTTGGCGCTCGCAAAGGTGATGACAATCCCTGAACACTCAAAGGAAATAGAGATGATAGTATATTTTACATGTAACAATCATCAGACATATTGTTATGGCGAGAATATTCGTTCCATGATCATGCCTGTCAGATTAGGCACAACACAGATTTTACTCTTGCTGCAATGCAATCTCATCAATAGTGTGTCATCCGTTCACCCTCGTCCTCCTCATAATCAATACCATCATGACATCCTCTTTTTTCTCATCCTCCTCATCACATTAGACACTGCTGTGATTTGGGTACCATGGTGATCATTATTACCATGGACAGTTGATTGTCATCCAAATGTACAGGTCTGTCATAGATGATGACCGTAAAGGCATTTCAATGAGCTGGGAATCCTCAGTTTCTGCTGTCCTCAATTAGCTGGGAATCCTCTGTTTCTGCTGTCCTATCAGTTAAGAAAGACAGCAGAGAGATTCTGCATGGATAACTGGCGTATTTAGCATATATTCCTCTCACTGACGTCACTAAAGAGGAGACAGGAGCTTGTAATATAATTATCTTGATTAAACCCTGAGGCCAAAAACCATTCACTAAAAGGATGTACCTCCTGTTTCAATTGTTTATATTCACTGACGATTTTAGCATGTACATCATGGTGGGGCAAACTCCCCACATTTTTTGGATACATGCCAGCAAAACCACTACACAACACAACACTAAACAATACATTAATTGCACTATGACGGTAACAAATGAGGCCCACAAACTGTTAGAGCCCACATGAAGCTGTCCCAACAGCAGAGCTTTCTTTTCAGCACCATGGAGTGAATCCTTACCACCGCTACACCTGGCTATCAACGGAGCCTTGTCTGGCAGCAAAACAGTTCATTCAGCCTCATTTACTGCCTTTGTAAAAACATAGCTGATATGGCTGACTTGCTTAAATGAATGTGGATTTAACTGACAATTGAGATGTACAAACTATGGCATAAGGGGGCGACAAGCGGACAAGAGGCAATCCGTAATTTCGAATAAGACATTAATGAGCGAGCCTGGACGGACGTAGTCAATATAACTATTTGTTCAGCACTTTTGAAATGCACAGCGACAGAATTCAGAACATGGGCCATTCTTACAGTATTATCCCTGTACACCAAGTCATAACCGTAGGATAAATAAAGGGGGCATTTAAGCAGACAATGAAAGCTCTTACAATATTCAATGATGACATTTCTCTAAAACAGGCTAAAGGCTACATGTGCACCAGAAAATCAGAACAGTAGGCTAAGTTATGAGGGGAAAGGGGCCAAATTATTAGGGTGAGGCACAATGGCTACTAACAGCTTACTACACAACATACACTTAGTATTACTTGCTTAGCTACAGTATACATATCTCCCTGGCATATGACATAATTTATTCAGCATCATACAACACATTTTTGGACTCACCTCGTTGTATTGCAATCATTTGAACAGGAAGGTGGTGCAGCGGACCTTCTTGTGGGCAAATTTTGTCATCAAAGTCTTCCATTCTCTGGATTTATGGCGCTTTCAAGACAACTGGGAACTCTAGAAAAACAAAACAAGGTTGATTCATGACGTCAGTGATCTTCAGGTCGAAAAGAAAGAGGCCAGAGTTCCCAACTTGGAATTCTGAGTTGGATGACTGTTCAAAACGTTTTTTCCCAGTCGGAGCTCGTTTTTTACCGAGTTCCCAGTTGTCTTGAACTTACTGAAGTCTGAGATTGTCCTGTTCTGAGTTTCCAGTTGTTTTGAATGTGGCAGAAGTCATGCTGGGCTGACAGCATGGCCAATGTATTCAACCTGGCCCATGGTGTTGCATGTGAATGTTTATCCTTTTAAGCTTGGAAAAGAGACCCTAAAACCCAAACTTGGACCACACACCCTCTCCACTGAATAGTAGGCTAGTGATTGCTTTGCAAGGCTTTCAGTTAGCCACTGGTTCCTTCCAAACCACTCATTGTTGAATTTGCGATTTCCAACTTGTTGTATAATGTTTATGTCCAATGGCCGAGGAGCACAAATACGTTTTATCTATAATTTCTCTTCATAATGACAAGGATTGAAAATGATTTGCCAGTAGATTGTCCACTTGATTCATGATGATGACCGCTTGTCTAGCTTGCTAGCTAAGATTTTGAAAGGTTGATGATCAGTCCAATCAAAGCTACGGTAGATAAAGTACCAGTCAAAAGTTTGGACACACCTACTCATTCAAGGTATTTTGACTATGTTCTACATTGTAGATTAATAGTGAAGACATCAAAACTATGAAATAACACATATGGAATCATGTAGTAAAGTGTTAAACAAATATATTTTAGATTCTTTAAAGTAGCCACCCTTTGCTTTGATGACAGCTTTGCACACTCTTGGCATTCTCTCAACCAGCTTCACCTGGAATGCTTTTCCAACAGTCTTGAAGGAGTTCCCACATATGCTGAGCACTTGTTGGCTGCTCTTCCTTCACTCTGCGGTCTGACTCCTCCCAAACCATCTCAATTGGGTTGAGGTTGGGTGATTGTGGAGGTCAGGTCATCTGATGCAGTACTCCATCACTCCCCTTCTTGGTCAAATAGCCCTCACACAGCCTGGAGGTGTGTTTTGAGTCATTGTCCTGTTGAAAAACAAGTGATAGTCCCACTAAGCGCAAACCAGATGGGATGGCGTATCGCTGCAGAATGCTGTGGTAGCCATGCTGGTTAAGTGTGCCTTGAATTCTAAATAAATCACTGACAGTGTCACCAGCAATGCACCCCCACACCATCACACCTCTTTCTCCATGCTTCATGGTGGGAACCACATATGCGGAGATCATCCGTTCACCTACTCTGCTTCTCTCAAAGACACGGCCGTTGGAACCAAAAATCTCAAATTTGGACTCATCAGACCAAAGACAGATTTCCACTGGTATAATGTCCATTGCTCGTGTTTCTTGGCCCAAGCAAGTCTTGTCTTATTATTGGTGTCCTTCAGTAGTGGTTTCTTTGTAGCAATTTGACCATGAAGGCCTGATTCACGCAGTCCCCTCTGAACAGTTGATGTTGAGGTGTGTCTATTACTTGAACTCTGTGAAGCATTTATTTGGGCTGCATTCTGAGGTGCATTTAACTCTAATGAATTTATCCTCTGCAGCAGAGGTAACTCTGGGTCTTCCTTTCCTGTTGCGGTCCTCATGAGAGCCAGTTTCATCATAGCTCTTGATGGTTTTTGCGACTGCACTTGAAGAAACTTTCAAAGTTCTTGAAATGTTCCGGATTGACTGACCTTCATGTCTTAAAGTAATGATGGACTGTCGTTTCTCTTTGCTTATTTGAGCTGTTCTTGCCATAATGGACTTGGTCTTTTACCAAATAGGGCTATCTTCTGTATACCACCCCTACCTTGTCAGAACACAACTGATTGGCTCAAACACATTAAGAAGGAAAGAAATTCCACAAATTAACTTTTAACAAGTCACACCTGTTAATTGAAATGCATTCCAGGTGACTACCTCATGAAGCTGGTTGAGAGAATGCAAAGCGTGTGCAAAGCTGTCATCAAGGAAAAGGGTGGCTACTTTGAAGCACCTCAAATATAAAATATGTTTTGATTTGGTTGCTACATTATTCCATATGTGTTATTTCATAGTTTTGATATCTTCACTATTATTCTACAATGTAGAATAAAAACCCTTGAATGAGTAGGTGTCCAAACTTTTGACTGGTACTGTATAACGTGATTTGACGTCATTTTATCTGTGGCCAATGACCTTGAGCCTTCTTGGATGGGCACTTCTATTGTAAATCTATGGCAGCACCCAAGGTGCGTGAATTTTCAAGCTCTGACGTAGTGACGTAGGGTCCCCATTACTGACTGGACACTGAGCCAATCACGGTGCAACTAGAGAACATTACCAACCCCTACGCTCCGTATATTCCGCGGGCTGCCCCACCACCACAGAAAGCACTGAGTTAGGCTGAAACACCTGCATTTTGGAGCTGCCTTCTCAAGAAAGCAAAAAAGAGACCATGTTTGTATGTGGCTTTATTAACGACATATTTATTTATTACATTGTTTGCAAACTGATATGTGACACGTATTAATGCAAAACAGGCATGTTGCATGTTATTTTGGCATTAATACGTGTCACATATCAGTTTGCAAACAATGTAAAAAATGATTATTGAGTTAATAAAGCCGCATACAAACATGGTCTGTTTTTTGCTTTCTGACACCAAGTCAGAACCGTAGGATAAATGAAGGGGGCATATAAGCAGACAATGAAACCTCTTTAAAAAAGTGATGATGACATTTCTCTGAAACAGGTTAGAGGCTACATGTGGGGCTCAAAATGACAGGTTGCCACTGGTTATATCAATCTGTTGCATATGAAGTCATGTAAGTGAAATCTATTAGTGTGGGTACTCTAAGTCAAAACCATTGCCTTCTATTTATAGAAAGGTCAAGTCATGTTAAAAAAAAACATGCCCTTGGGGTAGCCTGCTCAATACAGTGCAGGAGTCCGTGTCAACATGAGGCTTTCCACCAGGTACATTCTGTAATTTTAGTTGAAGTCTAACAGGAACCCTATTGTGCAGGTATCTGAAACTGCTAATCCAAATATAAGTAAAATGGCTGGTAATTTGAAACGTGTAGGGCTGTTCTTGCTTTGTGGACTATTTCTACCATATGAGGTGGACTTAGCTATGTTTAATTTCAAGTTAAATGGGCCCCAATAGCCCCGGAGACCCTCACTGTTAGTCACTGCCTCAACAGCTTTATAGGTCCAATACATTTCAGAATTGCATGCATTAAACATTATGAAAAATGTGTTTTTAGTTGTGGAATAATACAAATGTATGGGGGGGGGTGTCCCTTTTGGGGGCTGGTTCAATTACATTTTTAAACGGACCACCACATCTCTAAATCTGGCCTTTTGTATAGCCTAGATCAGGGGTATTAAACTCTTACCCTACGAGCTATGGCGACTGCTGGTTTTCTGTTCTAAATCAGTCTCTGATTAGAGGGGAACAATGGGAAAAAAGCAGTGGAACTGGCTTCGAGGTCCAGAGTTGAGTTTGAGGGGCCTAAGTGATTAACCTACCCACCAGTGGAGGCTGCTGAGGGGAGGACGGCTCATAATAATGGCTGGAACAGAGCAAATGGAATGGCATCCGATACCATTCCACCTATTCCGCTCCAGCCATTACCACGAGCCGGTCCTCCCAATTAAGGTGCCACCAACCTCCTGTGCTACCCACGTTGTTCGTCTTCTGCCCGATGCTTTGATTAATGCTCCGTCTGTCTCTTCCACAGGTGCTGGGGTTTGAGGTGGATTCAATCAACTCGGTACAGTTCTCCAATCATACAGGTACATATAATATAGAGCAGGGTTGGGGTCATTTCTATTGACATTTTAGTCAAGTCAGGCACTGAAATTCCAATCGTCTTAAATTAAGAAAATGTGGAATTGGAATTTGGTGATCTTTATGAATTGCCTGGAATTTATAAAAGTAGAAGTATAAAAGTACCATGTGTTGCTGTCTTTTTTAACCCTTCCTGAAAGAAAATTATTTCACATTTTTGGGAGAAGAACAGTCTATTTGGTACCGTTACTATCATTGCTTAAAGATCTTGACATATTTTGGGTAAGCTAATCATTTTCATATACCCTTAAAGCTACCTGCCTCCCCCTAACCTACCATTATATTTCCACTATGACTGCAATCAACCTTTCTCACACGAAACAACATTTCTTCCATCTTGAAAGTGGAGCTGTTGATCAGGCTCACGTCAGGAAAAGTGTGATGAAAAGATATGGGTTTTGTGTCACATTCCTCATTGTGTCAAGTTATCAGACAAGTTCTTGGGTGGAACAAAGTGTCACTGGTTGTAATGGTTTAAGTGACGCCACATGTACAATTTGTCCTCCCTTAAGTGGAGAAGATTAACTGTCTGTCTGGGCCAGTTCAGGACACAGTCTCAGGATTGTATTTTGCTCTACATGGGATCTGACTGGGGGATAGCCTACACGCTGACAGTGCAGGTGGTCTGAGAGAAACGGAAACGATGGCATAACAAGAGGCCGCTGTTGAGCCACACTACAGTATAGGCTACTGCACTTGTTGACTCTCTCTCTCTCACACACACACACACCTGCCCTGCTTAATAGGCCTTTGAGTTACTTAATAAAGTAACACGTTTGTGGACATCTTCAGTGCCACTGGTGTGTCTTGGGTTATTCATTGAGAAGTGTTCCCAACAGGGTTCAAACCTGGGTCTTCTGTGCCTTACTAAACTGTGTTAGCCCACTAAGCCTACACAAATAATCAGGTCTCAGACAAGGTTACTCATGACGCAAGCTTACATGAAGCATCTCCTTTACACTTCCTCCCCTTTGACCTCCTCCTGCGCCTCACATAAACCCATCCAGCTTACAGCACCAATGTGATCAACTGTGGTTTGAACCTGGGTCTCTTGTATGCCATAAGACTGTGTTAGCCCGCTCTAGTCATTCAGGGTCCAACACCATAGTGCCCTCAAAGCTCATCACTAAGCTAAGGACCCTGAGACTAAAGACCTCCCTCTGCAACTGGATCCTGGACTTCCTGACGGGCCGCCCCCAAGTGGTACGGGTAGGTAACAACACATCCGCCACACTGATCCTCAACACGGGGGCCCCTCAGGGGTGCGTGCTCAGTCCCCTCCTGTACTCCCTGTTCACTCATGACTGCATGGCCAAGCACGACTTCAACACCGTCATTAAGTTTGCCGATGACACAACAGTGGTAGGCCTGATCACCGACAACGATGAGACAGCCTATAGGGAGGAGGTTAGAAACCTGGCAGTGTGGTGCCAGGACAACAACCTCTCCCTCAATGTGTTCAAGACAAAGGAGATGATTGTGGACTACAGGAAAAGGAGGACCGAGCACGCCCCCATTCTCATCGACGGGGCTGTAGTGGAGCAGGTTGAGAGTTTCAAGTTCCTTGGTGTCCACATCACCAACAAACTATCATGGTCCAAACATGTGTCCCCGCACATTGATTCTGTACTGGTACCCCCTGTATATAGCCTCGCTTGTTATTTTACTGCTGCTACTGAATTATTTGATACTTAAATATTTTTTTTATTACTTATATATTTTTTACTTAACACTTATTTTTTAATTTTTTTATTAAAACTTCTTAAAGCATTGTTGGTTAAGGGCTTGTAAGTAATGTTACAGGAGCCCCATTTGGAAGGGACACCCTGACACTGAGTCCCATAGCGATGGGCCAGAGATTAGCAGTCAGTCTCACAGTAATCTCTCTCAGATATCCAAGGATTCTATGTCCCACCCGTGGACCCCTATTCCCTATATACAGTCGTGTGCTACTTTTGACCAGGGCTTATAGAGCTCTGGTCAAAAGTAGTGTACTATGTAGGGAATATGGCGTCATTTTGGATGCTGCCTCCAGGCAACGCCAATCACAGCCCAATCACTCCGCTGCCTGTTCACGCCTCCCTGCCGCACGAGTCACCTGCCGGCGGCCCCAGTCACCTGCCGTCACATTCACCACAGAGGAAATCTTCAGAGGGACTCCAGCTCTACTGTGATGTCAATAGTGACAGCAGAATGCACTGGATGCCGCTAGGGCAGTTATGTAACAATTGTGCCAAATGATTTGGGGTTGTGGACACTGTTATAGCCTAGTACAGTAGTTGTACAGGGTCACCTAAGGGAGGATGGGAGGGGGCCGTTGGTCTTCGAGCTGAAGGCGAATGACATGGTAGACACCAGTGTGTTTGTGTGTGCGCACGTCCGTGTGTGTCTGGGAAAGAAACGTGTGAGTGACTGCTAATTGAGAGGCTCCTCTCGGTTTCCGTCTCTCACTTCATCTGTCGCTCCGTCTGGAAAGCCCGATGAGCAGCGTGTGCAAGACGGAGAGGAAGTGCGTGATTGTGAGGGAGATTAAAAGAGAGCAGAGGGATAAGTACACTGTGTGTATCTGACGTACGTTTGGGGAATGACCCAATCTATTGCACCGCGTCAGTCAACGTATGAATCAGTCAGCCTCGTGTGCCCGCTGGTGTTCTTGCTCAGTGTTCATTCATGGGAAGATGTCCTGGAGAGCAGCATCGTGTCAAAGAGCCAGTTTGGCTGTGCTGACCTCATCCACTTGAGTGTGCCAGGTCGCTCTTGCGAAATAGGTTTTTAACCTCAAAGATCTTTCCTGCTTAAATAACGGTAAACATTTATCTAGAAGGTTCTGTAGTGTTCAACGAGGGGAGGCACTGTCCTGCTATCCTCACCCCTATTAGAGCTCTCCTCTCTGGGCTTGGGGCCCAAGCTAATCCCTGGCCCCTCAGTCCTCACCATGCTATATGCTAGTCCCGTAGCCCTCTCTGTCCACTTGTCACACAACTCACTGTGTCCTCTTAGCCTCCCCACGCTCCAACAGCTTCTGGGTAATTGGGTAAACATCCCCCATTTTGCTTTGATACAGCGTTCACACCTAACCGAATGCATACAGTCCAGCAGTACAAATCAACCGTGTTTAAATCCGGAAGTTTACGTGATCCCTCTGAGTCAGGGGAAGACCCAGGTGATGGGTTTTCCTTACTAATCAGTGACGTTAATTCATCAATCAAGTACAAGAGAATAGCGGAAAAACCCGCAGACACTCGGCCCTCCGTGGAATGGGTTTGACACGTGCTCTGAGTTATTTAAGCTTAAGTTTGTTATTAAGGTCAGGTTTAAGTTATTTTGAATGCACCAACAACAAAAAAGAGTTGGTGCCTCTAGGGGCAATTCAGACGGCTAATGAAGGATTTTTTTTTTTACTGAAGAATGCGTATGTTTTTAATGATTGCATTTGCTTTTTGTGTATTGGTTTATATCGATGTGTATAGATGTGTGTTTGATACAAGGCTCATCTGTTAAAGATACCTTGGTCTCAGCATGACTCTCTGTCAATATAAAGGGAAAAAAGACAGATTTATCGGAACATCATGATGCCCAAAAAGTGCACAACGATTAAAAGAGCCCATACACATCGCTCATGAATGATCCATCTTCGAATGCCTTAACATTTGTTGCCACCTAAATCAGACTCATTCCTCCGGTTGTTTTGTTGTTAGCTGCCATTCTTATGTCCCTGCACTGGGTTAATGGAAACTTCTTTTTGAAAAGGATTGGCTCAGACGTATCCTTTGTAAGCAGTTCCAGTTTGGCTACGGATGAGAGAATGCCACATCTTGACTACTTCTTAAGGGTTTTTACTGTAGTTTCTTTCGAGACAGGAACATGCAATATCGATTGGACCATTACTGTATCTACTAACTCAGTGGTAGTTTTCTCATGAGCACACAATCACACACAGTTCATTGAGTTTCTGAAGATGTGTTTGGATTCTGGAACATCATAGCAATGGAGGCCAAAACCCTTGCTCCTGTCATAAGGGTCACTCCGCTCATCACACATCAAACATTACTGCAATGAGGAAGATTCAGACTTGAATTATGTCAGTGACTTAGGCTAGCTACTGCAGTTTCATCTCTGGTTGTGTACCAAATGGCACCCTATTCCCTATAGTGGCAATAGGGCTCTGGTCAAAAGTAGTGCACTATATTGGGAATGAGTACCATTTAGGATGGAACATTTGTCTTTTCCCATGCCCAATAGTATTTTTTCAATGTTTTTGCTGTGTGTGTGTGTGTGTGTGTGTAAGTGTCTCTCTGTGTTAGCTTTAGGGGGGCAAAGAGAAGCAGGGCCTGACGGGTAGATTCAGCTCAAAACTCAGTGGCGGTTATCTTCCCAGTGGGGAAGGATACGCAGCGTCCATCTCTTCTTCACTCTGCACATGCTGAAGAAAACGTGTATGTGTGTTTGTGTGTCTTGGATTGTGACGAGCTGAAAATGCTCTCCCCAGCAGCGAATCATGCAATTGCGACAGCAGAAAATGATGACGACAGAGCCAGCCTTTATCACAAAGATTTCTCTCCTTCCTTGGCTCCCTCCCCCTCTATCTCTCTCTCTCTCTCTCTCACACACACACACACACACACACACACACACACACACACACACACACACACACACACACACACACACACACAGACGAGCAGCGGCAACACTTTATTGCTCTCAGCCCCTCAGGCTTTCTTCTGGCCTGTTACTAGGCAACCAGCACCACACCATGTGATCTGCTGGGTGACTCACCTGAAGTGTGACATCACAATTCCTGCGGCAGCGACACTGGTCTCTGACAAAATGCTGGTTGCCCCCACAGCCCCGCACATTTTTTTTTGCATTTGAGGGAGCTGACGGCAACTAACATGCCCCATGTCCCATCCCCTTTGCTGAGAAGCTGTCTCACTGTTGCTGGGGGCTTCTCGAGGCCCCCTCTGTGTAGAAAAGAAATCAGCACTGTTAACTGTTGTTTTCATCATTTAAACCATAGAGATGAATGAAGATACTAGCCTATGTTGTGAACTGTCAGTTGTTCTGACTGCGTCCCGATTCTCCACACTTTCCCCAAAGTTGCACTGGCTCAATCCCCGTCATAGATTTCAAAGCATTGGTGGAGGACGTTTTCACCATTGTTCAATCCATTACAGGGGAAGTGTTGTCACTCTGTTGTGGAGTTGTCTCCCTGACCCCTCACCTCTAACCCCTGACCTCTGTCCCTAGGCTACTCCCACTGGAAAGGCCAGGTGCTGACCGCGGACGAGCTACACGTCCTCTACGAGGGGATCAAGCTCAACAACGTCCACCACTACGACTATGTTCTCACAGGTGAGACGCACACACAGAAAGAAGTGAAGGCTAGCGGCGGCAGTGCTAGCAGACTGGGGATGGTTGTTAGTTTATATCAAGTATTTATTCATGATTGGTTAGACGGTCTTGTACACATTCGCTGCTACAAGCTGAATTGCAGTATACAGACAAGAAAGAAACGAGGGAAAAAAAGGAGATAATAGTTAGCTAGCTGAAGAAATGTTTCATAGAGAGCGGCTAGCTAAGTCAATAGCTTCATAGAGTGCCTGCTTCTGGTCGAGGCGTACATTCTCTTCAGACAGATGTTGTTCTCGTCAGTCCTCAGCTCCCTCTGCAGCTTCCCAGGGAGAACACAGGAAGCAGTTGATGGACATGAGCCTCATGAGGTCACCCAGACAGAGATGGTGTCGGGCTGCAGGGTTTACAGGACCTAATGTCAGTCAGGCTGCCAGGCAGGCAGAACCCACAGCCACTGTTCTGTGGGAGCCGTCGTGCTCTGCTAGCCCTGGCCCAGAGAGAGAGAGACGGAACAGAAACGCCGGCACTCCCTGATGTATTACGTCTCCTCTCCTATCACCTTGAGAGGGAGAAGAGAAGAGAGAGGGAGAGCGAGAGAAAGAGGGAGCAGACAATACGGGAGAGGAGAGGAGAGGAGAGAGTGAAGGTCACGGTTTTATTCTCTCCGAGTCCTTGTGAATCTGTCGAGGTGTGAAATGTTACATTCTAGTAAGCAGACTATTGGCTGTTCAACTCTTTTATTAAGACAAGACTGCTAGACATGTGGAAGTAATCGTTACGGGCACACTAGAGTAGATATCATGGATACAGTAGTTGAGACTTAAGTACTGCTAAAAAACAGCAGTTAGGCTACGTACTGTATATCACCAACAATGAAAAGGTTCACCCTGACTAGACTCTTAGGTTTGTCAGTTGAAACTTTGTCTGCAAGAAACATAGCTTACAAATGGGACTTACAGATGTATCTGCGGTCAGATACATGGCATGAAGTACTCTGTGTTTATCATCCTATAAGTGGGTAACCTGAATAAGAGGAGATTGAGTTAGAATCTAGCCGTGCCAATTTGCTCCCTTTTCCCAACTCTTCCCGTGGCCCTAAATCTGTGTCATTTACAGATCGGTCAAAAGTAAGAAATAAGGTGGAAGCTCAACTAATACACTGCTCGTATATAGCGCATGGGGATGTGTGAAACTCACTTCTTAGCCTGAAGTGTCCCCACTTGCGCTGCCAAATAGCTAGCTTCAGGAGGGCGATCACGTATGTTTGCAAGGCAGAGGTCCTGGGTTCGAGGCTTCGGTGTGAGCCAAAATTAGGAGGAAGCGGTAGTCGCTAAGCAAACAGTGTGTCATTATTTATACTCATACCTATCCAGACCCTTCAGATTGGCACAAATCTAGGGTCAGGGGCAAGGAAGGGAATTGGTGTCAAGACAGTTAGCCCCTGTGTGTTTAAATCAGCCATGAGGACATCGGCTTTCCCTCACTGAGAGCCTGGTGGCCGAGCACAAAAGTGAGGCACACACACAAACAAGCCTGACATCAGCATTCCCATTGAATCATCTTCCTCTCTTCTGGCCCTTATCTCCCACATACTGTATGTACAGCCAGCACTGCAGCGTCAGCAGGTCCTGCTCACACACACGCACGCACGCACGCACGCACGCACGCACGCACGCACGCACGCAACACACAACACACACACACACACACACACACACACACACACACACACACACACACACACACACCCACACACCACACACACACACACACACACACACACACACACACACTGTTAATTGTGTCCACTCTGAGAAAGCACTGACACCCTCACTGTCACACCATGATCCCCGATCCTCTCATTAGAGCCTGGACGAGGTTGGTTTTGTCTGCAGTGAACTGTATAAAACTTTATTGAGACATGAGGAGTTTGTTTTGACGCCAGAATCATCTTCTCCCCTCAGGGTACACTCGAGACACTTCCTTTCTGGAGATGGTTGTGGACATCGTACAAGAGCTGAAGAGGGCCAATCCTAACCTTGTGTATGGTGTGTATCCCTCGCTATGTCAACCCCTATGTGTGTGTGTCTCACACATCTGTTCAAATCAACAGGGTGGGGTTCGACCACTGCTGATCACAAGTTCAAGATGCCTGTATGGGTTATTGTTGGGGCCAAGAGTTTTTCCTGACCACCTGACCTGGGAGAACTGGTCTGGAAAAACTCCTGGCCCTAGCTATTGTATCATCGTCTTCAGGTTTGAGTTGGTAGAAGCGTAAGGACACGTAAGCAAAGCAAAGAAAAGCCTCACACTCATGGCTCCGAAGCAATACATTTAATATAACCTGTTATTCGACAGCTAAGCTGCCTTCATCCGGGTTTCAGGGTAATGACAAGCTTGATGTGGAATAAATCTTACCATATGCTTCCCAGTCGAGACAGTTCATGCATATATTATGACAATATTAGGTTTGTTTTGGTCTTCAGCGGGTTCTTTTTGGGCTGTTTGTGCACATAACATTTTTTCCTGAGGCAAGCCGAAGTTCGGTAGCTGAAGTCCAGCCCCCTTTGTCTGTGATTGGTCAACAGTACTACTCCTAGTAGGTGTGGGAACATGAAGTGTTGTCATTCAACAAGAGACGACTAGTTTTCATGTAATCTGTTCACATGAGAAATACTGCACCAAACATCTTAGTCAGATGTAAAATTGCGTGACTAAGACTTCCTCGGCAAAAACTGCCCAATTAATGATTTACCTTGATTCACAGTGCATTTGGAATGTATTCAGACCCCTTGACTTTTTCCACATTTTGTTACGTTACAGCCTTATTCTCAAATGGATTAAATCGTTTTTTCCCTCATCAATCTACACACAATAATCCATAATGGCAAAGCAAAAACAGTTTTTTTTTTTTTAAATGTTTGCAAATGTATTAAAAATACAAACTGAATTATGACATTTACATAAGTATTCAGACCCTTTACTCAGTACTTTGTTGAAGCAGCTTTTGCAGCGATTACAGCCTCGAGTTTTCTTGGGTATGATGCTATAAGCCTGGCACACCTGTATTTGGGGAGTGTCTCCCATTCTTCTCTGCAGATCCTCATCAAGGATCTCTCTGTACTTTGCGCCATTCCTTTGATCCTGACTAGTCTCCCATTCCCTGCCGCTGAAAAACATCCCCACAGCATGATGCTGCCACCACCATGCTTCACCGTAGGGATGGCACCAGGTTTCCTCCAAACGTATCGCTTGACATTCAGGCCAAAGAATTTAATCTTGGTTTCATCAGACCATAGAATCTTGTTTCTCGTGGTCTGAGAGTCCTTTAGGTGCCTACAGGCAAACTCCAAGCGGGCTGTCATGTGCCTTTTACTGAGGAGTGGCTTCCGTCTGGCCACTCTACCATAAAGGCCTGATTGGTGGAGTGCTGCAGAGATGGTTGTCCTTCTGGAATGTTCTCCCATCTCCACAGAGGAACCATTGAGTTCTTGGTCACCTCCCTGACCAAGGCCCTTCTCCCCCGATTGCTCAGTTTGGCCAGGTAGACAACTCTAGGAAGAGTCTTGGTGGTTCCAAATTTCTTCCATTTAAGAATGATGGAGGCCACTGTGTTCTTGGGGACCTTCAATGCTGCATACATTTTTTGGTACCCTTCCCCAGATTTGTGCCTTGACACAATCCTGTCTCGGAGCTCTACGGGCAATTCCTTCGACCTCATGGCTTGTATTTTTCTCTGACATGCACTGTCAACTGTGGGACCTTATATAGACAGGTGTGTGCCTTTCCAAATCATGTCCAATCAATTGAATTTATCACAGTTGAACTCCAATCAAGTTGTAGAAACATCTCAAAGATGAAACAGGATGCACCTGAGCTCAATTTCAAGTCTCATAGCAAAGGGTCTGTAATACTGTAAATAAGTTATTTTAGAAATATATATTTTTTTAAATAGCAAAAAAAATGCTCTATCATTATGGGGTATTGTGTGTAGATTGATGAGGAAAATGTTTATTTAATCAATTTTAGAATAAGGCTGTAACATAACAAAATGTGAAAAAAGGTAAGGGGTCTGAATACTTTCCGAATGCACTGTATTTTGTATTAATTTTGCCTATTTTGAGGAAGAGTTACTGGGTATGTTGTTGCTATGGTGGCTCAATAGGGACAAACAACAGTGATATTGCTGCTTTTCCCCCCTTTTTTCAAGCAAAGGTCTTTAGGGAGTATGCGAGCTCAGACGTTTGTTTCGCCTAACTGAGTTCTCCAAGCTGAACCTAAGTATGCGGACGCCTTAAGCCCTTGCTGCATTTAGAAAAAGCGCTGACAGGACAGCTGTATCTGTTTCAGCGAGTCCCAAGTAAATCATTCTTCATTAAGCTGCTAACTAAGATTAAAGTTGACATCATTTAATAACGGCCATGCATTTCCATGGAAATTAGCTGAACAACATGTAGGAGCAGGATGAATGAAACCGCTGTAGCGCGTGTTTACAGTCTGTTCCGAGGGCAGTGTCGTATTCATTAGTGCGCAACATAGCAAAATGTTTTGCAACGGAAAATGAAAACAGGAATTTCTTTGTCCACGTAGTCCATCCCCATTTCGTCCCGTTATCTTCCGTTTGGCGTCTAGTGAATACGACCCAGGTGTTTGACGTAATTAGCTGACGATGAACATAATCCGAAGACATCTTGGGTCAGCTTAACTTCGATACGAAACATCTGTAATGTCTGTGTAAAACCTGAGAGATCTGTGTTAGAGATTGAGCGTGTTCTCGTTTGCCTTCTCAGTGTGTGACCCGGTGCTGGGGGACCATGGCTCCATGGTGAGTACTTTGTGTTTTTTGTGTTGCGCTGCCTGTATTTTATTAAACAGAGCAGAAAAGATCATGAAAAGATAATAGTGGGAAAGATTGGAAGAGTTCATCATAGAGAGTGGGTGGGATTTGAAACCACACTTGACAGTGGTAGGTATGTATCCTACATAATCGAGGCCACCAGAGACTACTGTGTGTTTAATGAGGGATCAGATGGTACTAGTAAGTGATGTCACTATTCCTGCTCAATCTCATTCAGTGGGTCAACGCTGACCTTCAGCTTTACCTGACCAATGAGTTAAACCTAAGACCGCAGCCACACTGAGACACATAAACAGAAATCCTATATGCATTCATCAATTGCCTGTTTTTGTCTGTCTGGCAAAAGTTCAATTCAAGTCAACTAAAGGCATATTGAGCATTTTTTGATGGATAACGATCTCCGATGTCCGTTGGAAAACCACTGGCAAATTTTCAGACACAAAATCACAATGTGACTGCGGACTTAGAACGCCACTTTCACTTTCTGTTATCCCTTGTCCTTTCTCTGTCTGTCTCTCCCTGTGCACTTCTGTCCTTCTTTCCTCTATGTCTCTCCCTGTGTTTCTCCCTGTGTCACTTCCTGTTCCTGTCTCTTTCTCTATGTCTCTCCCTGTGTTTCTCCTGTGTGCACTTCCTGTCCTGTCTCTTCTTCCTCTATGTTTCTGTGTTTCTTCCTGTGTCATTTCCTGTCCTGTTTCGTCTTCTATGTCTCTCCCTGTGTTTCTCCCTGTGTCACTTCCTGTCCTTGTCTCTCTCCCTCTATGTTTCTCCCTGTGTCACTTCCTGTCCCTGTCTCTCTCCCTCTATCTCGCTCCCCCTCTCTTACTGGAATCTCTTCTTTACCTTTATGGGCTGAGCATCAGGTATCAGTCGACATGATGTCATTGTTGCATCAAGGTGTGGGTGTGTGTGTGACGTGCGTGTGCGTGTGTGTGTTGTGGAGGGTGGATTGGGGAAGGATAGACCGCATCTCATTTCACAGTGACAGATGAAATTAGCATGAGCGGAGCTGCCCTCGCTGTCTGTACAGAGAGAATTATGCGGAATAATTTGCTCGATTGTGACTCACTGTGCGTGCGTGCGTGCGTGCGTGCGTGTGTGCGTGCGTACATGTTACAGTGTGCGTACACTAGTATTTGTGTGTGTGTTTGATAGGTAGAGAGAGCACAAGGGCATACATGCATAATGTTTGTTGATGTATATAGAGACATTGAGAAAATGGTGTGTATACTTGTTGTGCTCATCATTCTGATTTACTCAATACATCCATCCTTTCCTTGTTATGCATCTCAGTAGTCTAAAGTTGCTTCCTTTCCTCGTCCCCTTTTCTTCGTCTGCTCTGCTCTGAGCTAGGCAGCAATTTCAGCTCGGTGTAGATAAATAAGGGCTGATGAGGAGAGGCAGACACTTCAGGTGATTGAGATGCACCCTGTGTGTGTGCTTGCGTGTGTGTGTGCGCGAGTGTGTGTGCCTGTTCACCGGTACTGATGTGTTTCTTCCTGTCTCCAGTACGTTCCTGAGAACCTGCACCCGGTCTACAAGAACAAGGTAGTGCCAGTGGCCGACATCATCACACCCAATCAGTTTGAAGCAGAGTGAGTAATAGTGAACCTATATGGGTTGTGTGTGTGTGTGTGTGTGTGTGTGTGTGTGTGTGTGTGTGTGTGTGTGTGTGTGTGTGTGGCTGCTCACCGGTACTGATGTGTTTCTTTCTGTCTCCAGTACGTTCCTGAGAACCTGCACCCGGTCTACAAGAACAAGGTGGTGCCAGTGGCCGACATTATCACACCCAATCAGTTTGAAGCGGAGTGAGTAATAGTGAACCTATACAGCTGCTGTGTGTGTGAGACGGAGAGTTAAATCACCACAGGGACTGTATCGTATATGTTACTATCACTGTCACTAAGCCTCATCCACATCCTAATCAGCTACACTGATGTCATTTTACTCAATATCCTATCAACTGATATACAGACACACCAAAGGCCTATGTATGGCGTGTAGCATGTCAGTAAGATGGCTGCTACGCTGAGTGATACCCAGTCACTCCTCTCTGTGTTTGTCTGCTTGTCTTTTTGTCTGCATTCCTCCATCATTTTTCCTGTGTTGGTTTGTGTGTGCTCCACTGCTTCTCCCCTCGCTCCTTTCAACCCTACTTCTAAACCACCTCCTCCGCTCATCACTGCAATCCCAGTTCTACTGGTGCACAGGGTCCCTCTGGTGGATACCCAGGGAATGACAGATGAATAATAATATGCTGTGCGTTGTGTCTGAAGTGTTTCCACAGTCTAATGATAGTCTCAGTCGTATAGCTTGGAGATGATAGCGTACATGTTGCTCACTGTCTCTCAGTATGGCCACTAGAACCGTTCCATTTATTCCATTCCAGCCATTACAATGAGCCCGTCCTCCTATAGCTCCTCCCACCAGCCTCCTCTGGTGTCAAGGTTAAATTAGCGTGGCGTGTTTGTGTGTGTGTGTGTGACCTTATTAATGTGCCCGTGTTTGTCCTCCAGGCTCCTGACAGGGAAGAACATTAGCACAGAGAAAGATGCAGTGGAGGTGAGTCTTAACATAGAACATGCAACAGATATATTATGTTGCAAAGTTGTCCTCAAGTTATGTCGAACTTTGTCCATAATCCATGGGCCATGTTTGAATACCAATAAAATTGATTCTTCCTTCCTTGAGGTATTCACTGATATGTAAGTAAGCGGATGGCATCCACCGCATTGTTTTCACCAAGCCTTCCGTGACAGAGCTGTGATTTCCTCAAGGTTTTATGCTTTATTACACTGAACTAAAATAAACGCAACATGTAAAGTGTTGGTCCCATTTTTCATGAGCTGAAATAAAATATCCCAGAAATGTTCCATACGCACAGAAATGGCACAAATATGTTTACATCCCTGTTAGTCAGCATTTCTCCTTTGCCAAGATAATCCATCCACCTGACAGGTGTGGCATATCAAGAAGCCGATTAAATAGCATGATCATTACACAGGTACACCTTGTGCTGGGGATAATAAAAGGCCACTCTAAAATGTGAAGTTTTGTCACACAACACAATGACACAATGTCTCAAGTGTGCTATTAGCATGCTGACTGCAGGAATGTCGACCAGAGATGTTGCTAGATAATTGAATGTTAATTTCTCTACTATAAGCCGCCTCCAACGTCGTTTTAGAGAATTTGGCAGTTCGTCCAACCGGCCTCACAACCGCAGACCACGTGTAATCACGCCAGTCCAGGACCTCCACATCCAGCTTCTTCACCTGCGGGGATCGTCTGAGACCAGCCCCCTGGACAACTGATAAAAGTTTCTATTCGGTTGTGTATCAGAAACCGTCTCAGGGAAGCTCATCTGTGTGCTCGTCATCCTCACCAGGGTCTTGACCTGACTGCAGTTCGGCGTTGTAACCGACTTCAGTGGGCAAATGCTCACCTTCGATAGTCAATGGCACGCTGGAGAAGTGTGCTCTTCATGGATGAATCCTGGTTTCACATCTGTACCGGGCAGATGGCAGACAGCGTATATGGCGTTGTGTGGGTGAGCGGTTTGCTGATGTCAACATTGTGAACAGAGTGCCCCATGGTGGAGGTGGGGTTATGGTATGGGCAGGCATAAGCTACGGACACAGAACACAATTGCATTTTATTGATGGCAATTTCAATGCACAGAGATACCATGATGAGATCCTGAGGTCCATTGTCGTGGCATTCATCTGCCGCCATCACCTCATGTTTCAGCATGATAATGCACGGCGCCATGTCGCAAGGATCTGTACACAATTCCTGGAAGCTGAAAATTTCGCAGTTCTTCCATGGCCTGCATACTCATACCAGACATGTCACCCATTGAGCACGTTTGGTATGCTCTGGATCGATATGTACGACAGAGTGTTCCAGATCCCGCCAATATCTAGCATCTTCACACAGCCATTGAAGATTAGTGGGACAACATTCCACAGGCCACAATAAACAGCCTGATCAACTCTATGCGAAGGAGATGTGTCGCGCTGCGTGAGGCAAATGGTGGTCACCAGATACTGACTGTTTTTCAGATCCACGCCCCTACCTTTGTTTTTTTAGGTATCTGTGACCAACAGATGCATATCTGTATTCCCAAGAAGGGTGGAGATGGGGATTGAAGCCCTGTCTCTGCTGGGGATGCATGAATATGTGCTGGGTGTCACCAACTCAACCATGGCCCTGCACAGAAGGATGCAGTTGATTAAGTAGTTGATTTTGAATAGGGAGGTGGCACCATTTAATGTAGCAGGAAGTTGACCTTTTTCCCCTGGCTGCTGCCTCCTTCCCCAGGTGATGGACCTGCTCCATAAGATGGGTCCTGACACGGTGGTCATCACCAGCTCTGACCTGCCCTCGCGTCTGGGTGACCGCTTCCTTGTGTCCCTGGGCAGCCAGAGGACGTGTAAGTGTGTGTGTGTGGTCAAGAGTGGGCAAACTAACAATGACAATGAGTAATTGATGTAACTGTCATGGTTTTATGTCCCATCTGTGAATCATTGGTCATTGGTGTAACATTTCCTCTTCTTGCATCTCCAGTGATGCCTGATGGTACCAAGTCCACCCAGAGGGTCCGTATGGAAATCCCCAAGGTGGACGCTGTGTTTGTGGGGACAGGGGACCTGTTTGCTGCGATGCTGCTGGCCTGGACTCACCACTACCCCAACGACCTCAAGGTCTGCAGTGTGTACTAAAGCCAGTTATAAAACCTAGAGGGCTCATTTTGGCACAAAAGACTGTGATTGTAAGGTGGAAGGTGAAGTTGCCCCTAGACTATTGGTCACCAACCAAAATGCAAGCCGAGATCTACCGCTCAGATTATTTTAAAAACATTACTTCAAAAAACGTACGCCCATGCAACATTAACCAATTAAAAACAGTTCTGTAGTAATGAGGTTTGTGCAGTAGGCTATATGCCCTATACATTATCACTGCATATTGGCTATGCTTCAATTGCCCTGCCAATGTTGTTCTTCTCAGGTCAATTTTTAAATTATCTACATTTTTAAATGTAGGTATATGATCACACTGGTAATAGATAATTTGTTGTATTCCTTGTGAGGCACAGCTGAGTGAGCATAATAATTTGGTCTTTTTTTTTTTTACTAGACTGATGGCCTGCATCTGATGGTCAATCTGAGGGGAGGGAGGGAGCAGCGTTGAGGCTGCCTCTTTCCCGACTCACCGTCCCTCCTCTCTCCCTCCCTCCGCTCGGAAAGGGGACACTGTCTTCCAGCTGATGGTGAAACTTAAGTCGCACTGCATTATTTTTGCCTCATGCACCAATTCATGTTGTTACTCCTATGACCACAGAAAATGAAATATTCCTTGATTTTAAAAAAGACACAAGCCGCTAATAATAACAACGCAAGCTTATCGAAACACTTTGCGATACTCATTTATTGCAGCTGCAGTGCTGGTTGTAGTGTGAGTGGAAGTAGGGAGAACACACATTTAATGACTCATAAAAGTGTTGAACAAAGTGTTGACAGTGCTAAATAACAACTTAAACAGGAACTTACTTACTTCTAAAAACATCAGCACTTTGCTGTATTCGTTGAGTCTCTCTCTAGTCATGATTTTAAAAGTTTTTAAATCTCACATTACAAACTTTGCTGTGCGTTCGAGGCTTCTTTTTACAGTCTATGGCGCAAGGGAACTGTAGACACGGAGATCTTAGCTATGTGATTGGCTAGCGGTAGACGTATAGGTGCACTTGATTTGCTCTCTGGGTCTGCCCGGTAGCTGGAGTTATACCTTCAGACACACGAAATTGTTCATAATGGTAACACTTTGCCTTACCGGCGCTAGGGCTGCTGAATCAAGTGCACCTACCGCCAACAGCATGAAACAAATTTTTTAAAAAGAGGAACGCAGGCTTTATCCTTGGGTTTTTTACAGAAATGTTTGGTGATCGACTAGGAATGGCTTGGAGATGGACCAATCGCGATCGACCGGTTGGTGACCACTTCCCTACATGCTGATCTTGAGTCAGTTTTGCATTTCCCCCCACTAATGGTTAAGATTGGGGAAGGGGAAGATCATCCTAGATCTAGGGGAAACTTCACCCCGGAGTGTGATAGTAATGGCCCTCCATGGCCCTGCCCATGCTGTCATAGAAGCAATCAATAGAATAGATTGGAGGTGCACCCTCTAGGTTTTATAGCGCTCTCTTGTATAGCTGAAGCTCACCACTGATACTGTCAGCATCATACTTAGAATAATAGTGATATCAATCAGTCAACTACGTTCCCACCATTCAAACTTCCCCCCCCCAAATTCTCAAGGTAAGGTCAAACTTGATAGTTGGGGTATGCTGGCGCTCTTACCAATATTTCAAAAAAAATTGTCTGGACCACTGAAGGGGTGCTCAGTCCTAGGATTTTTAAACCGCAATTGTAAAAGAAAGATCGGGATGGCAGCTTAATTTCCTTTGAAAGTTTCAACATTGGTTTGACAAACAAGTCTCTCTCTCTCTCTGTCTCTCTCTCGCTCTCTCTCTGTTAGACTGCGTGCGAGAAGACTTTCTCAGTGATGCATCACGTTATCAAGAGGACCATCTCCTATGCTCACGGTAAGACAAAATCAAGCATCGTTTTACTCGCTGTAATAAGTGTGTGTGTGTGTGTGTATATGCGCTTGTGCGTTCATTTGCTCCTTCTGTCTTTGTTTTTCTCTTTCGCTGGGTGATTCTCTCTCTCCTCTTTTTTCCCCCCTCCATCTTTCTCTCTCTATCTCTTTCTCTCTCTTTCTCTCTTTCAGAGTTAGCAGGGCCTGGCCGAAAACCCAGCCCGCCTCAACTGGAGCTGAGAATGGTTCAGAGCAAAGCGGACATTGAGGACCCCGCCATCGTGATGGAGGCTACTGTCCTAACCCTATAAAGACTCCACCCCCCATCTCCCACCACCCCCCCCGCGCCACAACCGCACAATGTATAGGTGTTGTACATTTTGATCTGTAATGTGACATTGCCTTAGAAATCTCTTACAGAGCACAACATTTCCATATGAGGAGACTTAGCAGGGTATGGATGGACAGACGGGGGTGAGCAGAGGAGGGGAAGACCTGAGTGGGCCGGGGTGGGGGCTACTGCACCTCAGACACCTCTTTTCGACAACCTGGTCTCTCTCGGTCTCTCTTCATCTCTCCCACTCCCTCTTTGAGCTCGCCTAACTTCTTGGTTTGTCCTGCACACACAGCTTCACAGCCCAGCCCAGGCCAGCCCAGGCCTAGACTATTCCAAGGCCAGGCATCCCAGGGCTTATTGGAGTTGCAGCACTAGCTAACTACGGTGGCAATGTGGTGGCCCAGGCTAGCTAAAGCCTAGGCCGAGGTTATATCTGGCCTGCAAAAATCAACCAATCAACAATCTGTCAATCAATCAAGCCTTGTGAAATATATGCACAGCTGAGGGCAGAATACTGATCAGGGATGGGATAGAATCTGAGGCACTTATTTGAGTGGTGGTTTCTAAACGTTTTACCTCATGTCACAACAGGACAATGGTTTTGGGTATGTTGATTCTTAAATCAATTGTCCTATGTTCAGTGCTTAGATCATGATCAGTGTATGATCATTGTAAGCACGTCACTAACGTTGTGGTTGTATGTTTTTGTGTGTTGTTTGTTGTTTGTTATTTACAATGTGTGAAATGCTGGAGATCTATCATTTCAACATTTGTTGATGTATGACCCTTGTGTGTTCAAATTTCAATGTTATTGGAATGACCATACGTTTGTATTTTTATTTTGTTCTTAATTGGTTGCAAGGACTAGCAAGGATAATCTAGACTGTTCATTTTATACATACAAATTAAGCAAAACATTCATATACTTTTTTATGTATTTGTATATTTACATATCTTGAGCAGATATAATATTGATATGGTTTCTCTGTCTGTGCCAAACTTGTGAAATCAAATTATGTTAGAGAGTGCCAAACTGTCTGTTTCCTGAAACAGGCATGAAATTGCAATAAAGTTAATATGAATCCTGTTATTTAGCCAACTTGCTGTAAGTTTTCTGTCTGCCCCTGCTTTGTGGGGAACTCTCCATATCTTACGCTCTGTTCTGAAGAATGGACAATGTGGAGAAAGCCGATTTGATCTTTCTGGTGATGCTATGTTACAACCATTTCTCCTCAGACAGGGGGAGTGTCCGTGTGCAGGACCAATCAGGGGTTAGTTCTGCTCTGACTGACATGTACTTACTCCTCAGCTTTTCATGAAACCAGTGAACTGTTTAATCTATGTTCCAACTGTGCGTTACTGTACATTTGTGTGTTTGCGTGTGTGTGTGAGAGTATGTACATGTATGTAAGTGTATATTTCCTCTGTAATCGGGTTTGGGGGTTTTAGGGGAGGGCGTGGGGTGGGGTGGCGTGGGGGGAAACTAGTTTTTAAAAAAGGGAAAAAAAGAAGAGAAGCAATGACTTATCATCCAGAAACTAGCCTTTCCGGTGCTGTTGTAGGAATAACCCAGCTGCTGACTAAGTCAGTGGTGGTGAGGTTTGTTGGCTGTGCCAGCTTTTGAACCCAAATACTGTATGTGGGCATTGAACTCCAAAACGGAAGCACCTAAAACTGCCATTGAGTGGTCCGAGTGTGTACTTTGAGTAGGAGCTTGGGGGAGATGGATGGTCGAGGCTATCTGTGTCTTCGGACAATATATGTATATGTTGGTCTGAAGTGGGTTGCCTTGCAAAATGGTGTCTGGTCACATAACTAAATCTTCAGCTCCCCCAGTATTCTGTGGGAAACCATGGAAACAACATATTGACTGTTGTTGCAGCAATGTTTTAGCACATTCCCTGGGGGAAACGTAGAGGGATAGTTCACGGTGGATTACAAAATATATGTTATTTATACATATATATAGTATATGTATAAATATGTCATGTACTGTGGATCATGAATCTGTGCTAAAGATATGGCCAATTTCTGAAACATATTTGAGGGCACTGCCTTGAATCAGATGGGACATTCCGAAGTATCTTCTTCCCTAACATTCAGCGAAGAGCATGTGCAGTAGTGGTGAAACAAAAACAAAATGGGTTAAGGATGATTGTTGACATGTAATGGTGTACAACATTTTGTGTCTTGGTCTAGAAAAAATGCCCATGTAGGGCATTACATGTCAACAATCATCCTTAACCCATTTTGTTTTTGTTTCACCACTACTGCACGTGCTATTGGCTGAATATTAGGGAAGAAGAGATTTTGGAATGGCCCATCTGATTCAAGGTAGTGCCTAATTAAATAAAGGTTAAATAAATATAAAAAATGAATAAAAGATGTTTCTTTGTTTGGACCACTGTGTTTGCTGTAGTGTTGACTCTATCCTAAAATAGTCCCTTTGGCAAAGTATCATAACATGTACTCTTGCCATGTGTATACAAGAAACAGTAGGCAACACTAGAATATTAACCATGATGTCAGTACAGAAAGGGAGATCTTTGACTAATGCAGCATTCGTGACCAAGTGGGAGGTGGGAATTTACAAGTTGTGAAGTCGTAAAAACTAGTTGGTTGCAATTTCCTGCTTTGAACTCGTCGAGAAATGCTGATTGACTAATGGCCAACAAGCTGCGAAAACCATAAACTAAAAGTATAGCTGTCACGCTTGTAAACAAATGATAGTGTTCAAAAACCATATTAATAGATTTTTTATAAATAATGTTTTGTTGCATTTAACTGCCGGAAATGCTATTTTCGAGTTTATATCCTTAGTAGATGATGTCAGCATGTAGGAGAAAGAGGAGCTCAGGATGGTGGACAAGTTTCCCACAAGTAATTACCAGTTGTAGGGCCGTTCAAGTGGATTTTTCCCAGTTGTATGTGGTAAATTCCCACTTCTCACTTGGTGACGAATGCAGCATTAAGCGCAACTGAGTGCCCCCTACTACCCCCTGCCTTTGTAACTGTATCTGTCCCTTAGTGGTTTTAACAGTGACCAGTCTATGCTTGGCTCTTCTTTTGTTTTGTTCTTATGTTGAAGATTTTCTTTTTACATTTTCTTTTCTCAATGGGCAAACAATGAAATGTATTAACTGTTTGGTAAAGTTTTTAGTGCTTCGTTTTTTGAGCCTGAATATTTTATAACATGTTACAATGAAGATTGTAGTGTACAAATCCACATTTATAATATATAATATGTATGTTATGATGCAATAAAAATAAAGTAATGATTATATTATATCCACCTGCTTTTTTCTGTAAATAATGAGTATCAACACACTGCCAAAGGAAGGGGCCGGTCAAGGAAGTCCATAGTTGGCTGAAACTGAAAGTACGTAAAAAATGTAACATAAAAAATTACATGCAAAAAAAATTATATTTGAAATAGACAGTTATTTGCATTTTGTACATTCAATATCTACCTGCAATGTCGGGTAATGCATGCCTATCAGGGGACACTTTACTACAAGCAACTAATATGAATATTAATTTCCTCTAATACAGCAGACAAAGAAAGGTTGACCATTTCATTGACACTGGTAGGGTGCTTGTCGAAAACTGTATTCTGTATATCTGTATGGCATGGTCAATGAATAATCATACTCACATATGCTGTCTACCTATACTCAACTGATCACAGGTATACCAGTTTGCACAGAGTTAGAATACCTAAGATGATACCTACAGGCAGTGCTTGACTTGGACTTAAATAGGTGCCGATACTCATTTTGGGTGCCGGTACTGTTTATATACAGTTGCAGGAGCTCCACAATACTTTTGAGATAATATTATATAAGAGGAACAGGAGCTCAAGCAGTAGAACATTTGAGGTGCCGGTACTTAGCTCCTTTGGCAGTGTGAGGTCCTGCCCAAGTCAAGCACTGCCTTCACACCTACTTTCTGGAGGGTCATCAGTACTGTCTGCTGAAAACTGCATTCCCTCTCACTGCATGGGGCTGTCAATTAATGCTCATAAATGTTTCATGTGTGTATGCCTCAGTTATTATAAGACACAAAACACATAAACAGCTTGTGGAAAACATTTAAAATCAGAACATTTTGCCATGGAAACCAATATAATGACATAACTCTGTGGTCACCCTTGACTGAACTGGCAAAAATAATTCATGATCTGAATTCACAAGTTCAAGGTAGGTACAACCCTTAACATATTCAGAATGAAAAGAGTCACAGGGATATCTACCTGCACTACAATTCAGTCACAGGTGTTGGGAGAGAGGGGACATAATGGGAACGCTGGCTTGTTATCAGAGAGGAAGAGGCAAAGCGAGAGTCTTTACTCTTTGCCAAAGAGGTCAATGAGAGAGTCGAATTTGGTCAACAAAAAAACAATGAATTTGCTACGTGAGGCTTATTTGATCCAATATAAGTTTGGTAATGGTTAGGTTGTTACGGGTGCACTGATATAATTGGATGCACGTAGCATTTCGGCAGAAAAAACATCAATTTTATATCCGAGTTGTGACAGTTGTGCACACGCGTATCTGGCCTCTCATTGGCTAGAATGGTCCCACCTGATCTCGCCACCTCCCGCCTGCCTTCCATCTTTGAGGACATGTATTACCATTGTTAGAGCGGTCACTCGATTATCTTGGAAATATAATAGATACTATTTATTGTTATGCATTGTTTCCAGGGGGACAGAGTTTGTGGTTGGATAGACAGGAAGTTGCATATTTCACAGAAGGATGTAGCTAGCTAGCTAAAAGATAAACCTTTATATTGAAAAATAAATGCGTCTATGACTCTGTGGTGCAAAGACACCAATGTTATTTATGTGTTGAGTTGAAAACCAACGCGTTGGACCTGTTTGGTAACATTACTCGTCGTCGGGATCCAGAAATCAGGTAACGTTAGCTAGCTAAAATGCTATCCAAGTTAGCAGGGGTGTAAATAATCTTTACGTCGATTCTGTTGCAAAACGTTTACTCAGACGGAAAACCTAAACCAGGGTTTCTATTGGACAAATGCAGGTAGGTCCCTCCTCATTTCGTTCTGTTTGTTTCCGTTTGGTTGTTAAACGGTAAACGGTTTCCGTAATGAATACACCCCTGGTTAACTAGATTGCTAAAACCACTGCAGAAGCCAGCTAACGTGCCACCTAATTTAACATATCACTGCGTAGCAGTCTGGACACAATGTATTGGCACAGACATGCCTTCGTGGGTTGGGAGTTATGACCACAGTATGTGCCCAATTTGACTGGAGCGCAGAACGAGTTTCCCAAGGCTGGAGCTTCGGCCTTCTCCAGAGCTCACGCCTCTATCACACTGAGTGTTTTGCATTTTGGTACCAGTAGTACATTCATTTCCAATGGCACGCTGCGTTTGCCTTGCAGCATTGCGTTGCAGAGGCAGTTGTAGTACGTTCTGTGTGGCGCATACATTGGATTTATTGAACATATGCATCAAACTGTAGGCGTAGACGGCTTGACAGAAATGGAAGGTAGAAGCTGAATGTTGAACTTTTGTTGTTCACATATTCAGATGATAGTGCATACCATTTTGTGCAATAACACTGTCGGTGTGCCTGCCCATCATGCATTTGTAGGCTACTTTTTTGACATTTTTATTTTTACTTGACATTTTTGTTTTTTTGTAGGATTTTTAAAATCTTTGTATTTTTTAAATATTTTTTTGTTATTACATATTTTTGTAGGCTACTTGTGTGCTGCTATAGAGTACCAGGTCAAACAAGAAATGGTTCCAATTGTTTTTCCACCATTCATTTTTCCCATAAGGGATTTTAGTAAAATATAGGCTCATCATGCACAGAACGAGCAGTATGGCTGGTGGCATTGTTATGCTGGAGGGTCATGTCAGGATGAGCCTGCAGGAAGGGTACCACATGAGGGAGGAGGATGTCTTCCCTGTAACGCATAGCGTTGAGATTGCCTGCAATGACAACAAGCTCAGTCCGATGATGCTGTGACACACCGCCCCAGACCATGACGGACCCTCCACCTCCAAATCGATCCCGCTCCAGAATACAGGCCTCGGTGTAACGCTCATTCCTTTGACAATAAACGCGAATCCGACCATCACCCCTGGTGAGACAAAACCGCAACTCTTTAGTGAAGAGCATTTTTGGCCAGTTCTGTTCTGGTCCAGCGACGGTGGGTTTGTGCCCATAGGCGACGTTGTTGCCGGTGATGTCTGGTGAGGACCTGCCTTACTACAACAGGCCAACAAGCTCTCAGTCCAGCCTCTCTCAGCCTATTGCGGACAGTCTTGAGCACTGATAGACGGATTGTGCGTTCCTGGTGTAACTCAGGCAGTTGTTGCCGTCCTGTGCCTGTCCCGCAGGTGTGATGTTCGGATGTACCGATCCTGTGCAGGTGTTGTTACACGTGGTCTGCCAATGCGAGGGCGATCAGCTGTCCGTCCTGTCTCCCTGTAGCGCTGTCTTAGGCGTCTCACAGTACATACATTGCAATTTATTTCCCTGGCCACATCTGCAGTCCTCATGCCTCCTTGCAGCATGCCTAAGGCACGTTCACGCAGATGAGCAGGGGCCCTGGGCATCTTTCTTTTTGTGTTTTTCAGAGTCAGTAAAAGGCCTGTTTTAGTGTCCTAAGTTTTCATAACTGTGACCTTAATTGCCTACCATCGGTAAGCTGTTAGTGTCTTAACGACCGTTCCACAGGTGCATGTTCATTAATTGTTTATGGTTCATTGAATGAGCATGGGAAACAGTGTTTAAACCCTTTACAATGAAGATCTGTTAAGTTATTTGGATTTTTAAGAATTATCTTTGAAAGACAGGGTCCTGAAAAAGGGCAGTTTCTTTTTTTGTTGAGTTTATATTTGTAAAAATGACAATTACAACAATACTGAATGAACACTTTTATGTTTAACTTAATATAATACATAAATAAAATCAATTTAGTCTCTAAATAATGAAACATGTTCAATTTGGTTTAAATAATGCAAAACCAAAGTGTTGGAGAAGAAAGTAAAAGTGCAATATGTGCCATGTAAAAAAGCTAACGTTTATGTTCCTTGCTCAGAACATGAGAACATATGAAAGCTGGTGGTTCCTTTTAACATGAGTCTTGAGTCTAAGTTTTAGGTTGTAGTTATTATAGGAATTATAGGACTATTTCTCTATACCACTTGTATTTCATATACCTTTGACTATTGGATGTTCTTATAGGCACTATAGTATTGCGAGCCTAATCTCGGGAGTTGATAGGCTTGAAGTCATTAACAAGCATTGTGAAGAGCTGCTGGCAAACGCAGGAAAGTGCTGTTTGAATGAATGCTTACGATTCTGCTGCTGCCTATCACCACTCAGTCAGACTGCTCTATCAAATATCAAATCATAGACTTAATTATAATATAATAAACACACAGAAATACAAGCCTTAGGTCATTAATATGGTCAAATCCGGAAACTATCATTTAGAAAACAAAACGTTTATTCTTTCAGTGAAATACGGAACCGTTCCGTATTTTATCGAACGGGTGGCAACCCTAAGTCTAAATATTGCTGTTACATTGTACAACCTTCAATGTTATGTAAAAATCGGGCAAATTAATTACGGTCTTTGTTAGGAAGAAATGGTCTTCACACAGTTCGCAACGAGCAAGGCGGCCCAAACTGCTGCATATACCCTGACTCTGCTTGCACTGAACGCAAGAGAAGTGACACAATTTCCCTAGTTAATATTACCTGCTAACATGAATTTAATTGAACTAAATATGCAGGTTTAAAAATATATACTTGTGTATTGATTTTAAGAAAGGCATTGATGTTTACGGTTAAGTACATTGGTGCAACAACAGTGCTTTTTTTCGCGAATGCGCTTTTGTTAAATCATCACCTGTTTGGCGAAGTTGAAGTAGGCTGTGATTCGATTATAAATTAACAGGCACTGCGTTGATTATATGCAATGTAGGACAAGCTAGTTAAACTAGTAATATCATCAACCATGTGTAGTTAACTAGTGATTATGTGAAGATTGATTGTTTTTTATAAGATAAGTTTAATGCTAGCTAGCAACTTACCTTGGCTCCTTGCTGCACTCGCATAACAGTGCACTCGTGGATTGCAATGTAATCGGCCATAATTGGCATCCAAAAATGCAGATTGCCGATTGTTATGAAAACTTGAAATCAGCCCTAATTAATCGGCCATGCACATGCTAACAGAAAGGAACAAGGTGGGTAGCTAACTGGCATTGTATCCAAGGATTTATAAACTAAAAACCTCTTTCAAGGAGCTTTCTGTTTTATAGGGTTATTTAGCCTAAAAATCTTTAGGCCCACCTATAGAAAAGGGAAAAAACACTCTCTGTAAATCAAATCAAACTGTATTTGTCACATGCGCCGAATACAACAAGAGTAGACCATACTGTGAAATGCTTACTTACAAGCCCGTAACTAACAGTGCAGTTCAAGAAGAGTTAAGAAAATATTTACCAAGAAAATATTTACCAAATAAACTAAAGTAAAAAATAATAAAAAGTAACTCAATAAAATAACAATAGCAAGGCTATATACAGGGGGTACCGGTACCGTGTCAATGTGCAGGGGTGCATGTTATCCGAGGTAATTTGTACATGTAGTTGGGGGTGAAGTGACAGCATAGATAATAAAGCACCTGTAGCAGCAGTGTTAAAAAGAAATGGGGGGGTCAATGTAAATTATCAGGTGGCCATTTGATTAATTGTTCAGCAGTCTTATGGCTTAAGGATATAAGCTGTTAAGGAGCCTTTTGGTCCTAGACTTGGCGCTCCGGTACCGCTTGCCGTGCAGTAGCAGAGGAAACAGTCTATGACTTGGGTGACTGGAGTCTCGGACAATTTTTTTGGCCCTTCCTCGGACACCGCCTATTATATAGCTCCTGGGTGGCAGGAAACTTGGCCCCAGTAATGTACTGGGCCGTACACACTACGCTCTGTAGCGCCTTACTGTCAGATGCCGAGCAGTTTCCATAACAGGCTGTAATGCAACCGGTCAGGATGCTCTCGATGGTGCAGCTGTAGAACTTTTTGAGGATCTGGGGACCCATGCCAAATCTTTTCAGTCTCCTGAGGGGGAAAAGGTGCTGTCGTGCCCTCTTTACGACTGTCTTGGTGTGTTTGGACCATGATAATTCGTTGGTGATGTGGACACCAAGGAACTTGAAACTCTCGACCCGCTACACTACAGCCCCGTCCACAATCAGCTCCTTGTGCAATGTCTTGCTCACATTGAGGGAGAGGTTGTTGTCCTGGCACCACACTGCGCCGAGAGGGTGTTCTCCGCTGCTGGCCTGCTCTCCAGGCACCATCTCATAAGCCTGAAGCCACAGACTCTGTAGACTGAGCCTAGTAAGGCATTTTTAGTTTCATTCATTCAAGTATTTCACAGTCTAAATGCACAATTTATAGACTAATGATTTTCTCAGGTTTTTGCCTGCCATATGAGTTCTGTTATACTTACAGACATCATTCAAACAGTTTTAGAAACCTCAGAGTGTTTTCTATCCAAATATCCTAATAATATGCATATATTAGCAACTGGGCCTGAGTAGCAGGCAGTTTACTCTGGGCACCTTATTCATCCAAGCTACTCAATACTGCCCCCAGCCATAAGAAGTTTTAAGCTATCTAGCATGCTCTGAACAACTGTGTGTAAGCGTAACTTGGGAAGTGTAGTGGAAGTGTAGTTCCATCGGATGGAGGCACTCTTAGCTGGTATGGATCTGTGCAAAACTGCTACAGTAAGTGTATCTTTTATTTGAAGGATTCTTTCTTGCTGATGAAAGATAAGGGCCATGTATTTCGAAAGCAGTATCGCAAGCGATGATTATGGACGTTTCTAAACGTTAAAACACAGATTGTAGTTGACATGAGAGTGGTGGGTGAAGCCAATGGCTGAAAACTGTAGGAAGAAGGCAGAATGCCGCCTACTAGTCAATCAACATCTAGGTCATTTAAAAAATATATTGTTATTTATTTAACTAGGCAAGTCAGTTAGGAAGAAATTCTTATTTACAATGACGATCAAACCCGGACGATGCTGGGCCAATTGTGCGCCGCCCTATGGGACTCCCAATCACGGCCGGATGTGATACAGCCTGGAATCGAACCAGGGACTGTAGTGACGTCTCTTGCACTGAGATGCAGTGCCTTAGACCGCTGCACCACCATTTCTCATGCCCAGTAGCTTGCCGGAAGATACCGACCGTTACGCTTGTTTACACTGAGCTGCACTGGGGTCAGAATGCGATCCTGGTTACATTAAGACACAGTGGAGCCGGTGCGAGATATGGGTCGGAAAATGTACCGTAATGCAGGGATGGGATATGCCTCTGTACTCCAGGTTTTACTTTTATCAACACTGCTCCATCTAAAAGTTTAAAATACTGCTAGTTTTCCAGGTTAAACAGCTCTTTTCGTCCTCATGCTAGCTTGTAGTAGCCACCGCAGCAATTTTGGAATGGCAGTGTCAGCCAATCAGCTCTTTTGTTGTTGAACACAACGTGTCGTCACTTGTTACCACAGCCACAAAGTCATAAACCCCGCCTATTTCTACCATTTCTTAATATCTGATTTTAAAGCTAACCCTAACCACACTGCTAACATTATGCCTAACCATAACCTTAAATTAAGACCAAAAAGCACATTTTTGTTTTCATGAATTTTTACGAGATGGGCCATTTTGACTTTGTGTGGTTTTTACTAGTTACCACAGCCACAATGTGCCAATCTATAATGCCTGCTGTGACTACTGCTAGCTAGCACAATGACAAAAAGGGCAGTAATGAATACACCCCAGGTAGTTTGGGTCCTGGATGCTGATTGACTTTTTGTCTCTCCCACGACGTTATTCCTCTCTTCTACAAAGTCCATCACAATTACATGCACATGGCCAATTATGCAAATTAGGTGATGACGTCATTTAGCGACTTTTGGGACAGCCAATAGCTACTTTCCTTACTGAGGAGTTGACAACACTGCCTCAAACTCCAACACGTATTTATGGACGCCGTTTGGGTCTTTGCGTGTCAAAAAAGACGACATCAAATAAGCTTTTAATTTGATGCGCCAATTAGCCAAATTCTATTATACAATGTTGTGCGTGCTGAATTTGCATGCGCAACTAAGCCAAGTGCCACCACCTAAGGTCAGTAGCACTGTCAATACTGTAAAACAATCAAAAAACAATTGGGCTACAAAGAAGCGCACACACACCGGCCACAATGTGTTTACAATACTGCGTTGGTAATAAGCCATTATTTGTTAGACCGAATGAAAAAACATGTGTGAGCATTTAAAAGAACAAGCAGAATCACAAATGTTCGCTAGGTTGTCCGACATTTTCCCCGACATGCAACCATCCCAGAGGCAGGGGAGAAAGGATGGTGATCCTGCTGGTTCTGTCTGCCTGCCAACCACATCCCAAGCAGTTTCACCTGATTAATCCTGCTGGTTCTGTCTGCCTGCCAACCACATCCCAAGCAGTTTCACCTGATTAATCCTGCTGGTTCTGTCTGCCTGCCAACCACATCCCAAGCAGTTTTACCTGATTTAATCCTAGCTAGTCGAAATACAGAATAATAATCAAGCATTTTGTCAACGTTGATAACAGTTTGGAAACTGGAGGTAGGCTGTCTCCCTACTGCGTTGACTTCGGTTTGCAGTATGACAAAGTCAATCACAAATGTCTTTGATACAGATATTATTAGCAACTTCTGGGATAGCTAGCTAAGTAGCTTTAGCCTGGTACTTAGCTAGAACCAATACAACCAGCCAGGAAAAATAATCAGAAACTGCAATCATTTTCAATATTCTTAGCAATGATTTAGGAATATATGTGACTACGTATTAGCTAGCCAGCCACTTGTTGTTCTATTGAAATCGAACTTCAGTTCATGAAAATAACTAGCTAACAAACTAAACAAGCTAGTCAGCTACCTAGCACTGTTGCCCCGAACTAGCGTTATAAGCAGCGAGCTAGCTTAATCTCGCTAGTGTGGCTTGACCGGGTCCGACCATCATCAAACAAATACGATTTGTTTTATAAATTAGGGGTATTTTAAGATGATGACACTTATCTAGATGGTTAGCTAGCTAACTATACAATGTTTCGGGGGGGAGAACATTGTTTGCATCCATCAGCTAGTTAGCTTTTTTTCTGCCCAGTACTGTGCCAGAGTTTGGGGAAGTGTGTCTGTCTCGTGCGGCAGGTGCAAGAGACAACTTTATCAGCATCAGAGCACGTGTCGGTGAATCGCTGTGACATATGAAATACGAGTGATGTTGTAATCAATGTGTAATAACGACATAAAACAATTATGAACGTGTTAAATTATTATGTGACGTGCAGTCATATTAAAGTCCTGATTGGTCAACAAGTTTATTTGGTGTGTCAAATAGTGTTATTTGACGTATCTTTTATGACACGCAAAGACCCAAACGTCATTCCATACTAATCTCATAAAACGTCTCAATCTCACACTATGTGTACTTCTAATTTGAAGCCTTTATACCTAATCTTTCACATTGTCTGGTTGCATAGATGTTTTCAGGAGTTTGCAGATTTGCATGTTGCCATAATAAATTCAGATAACTTAACCTTGTAAATTTGGTTAACCTTGTAATTAGTGCCAGTGGGTCATATAATTATATAGTCCTTGTTCCTCTAAAGAGGAGTTGACTAACAAATGTGTTTGTTAGGAATATCTTTGTCAGTAGAAATACCATTTAGGATACATAGTGATATTGTTTTTCCACACTCCACAGCATTCAACACGTTTGAAACCCACCCTCTTCCCCACTGCTTGGAATGCCAGAGATATTTAGAAGCCATGTTTGCTCTTGGATGGGGAGAGAAGGGTGAAACGTCACTTATAGAGGAAGACGTAATGTGGAACTGTGAAATTATGTTGTCTAGAATATGAATTGGATTTAGTCACTGCCTGTGGCATTTACTTATTCAGATCAGGTTTATTCTCCCACCAGGTGGAAATTAATTTGGTCATGTGCCTAAAAAGACGTACATAAAACAATATAATTCATTTAAAGTGCAATAGCTACACATTTCAATAAAATTGCAATATGTTGTGTACTTAAGGGATCAACAGACTATTTATTGTCTGTTGGAATAAAAGATTCCCCATTTCTTTCTGTTTTGATTTTCTTTTGAAGAAGTCTCTTTCCCCTTGTCCGGCTGCTGCTGTGACTGAATTTTGAGTGAATGGGATTAGTACTGTCCTGTAAAATGCTGTCAAGTTTTAGGAGGATGAGTTTTGTGTACAGGTTGGTGGCTGATTCATGATCTATACCAATTATCCTTCCTGCCGTCCTAATCAAGCGCTGAAGTTTGACTTGGTCTTGCATTCGCATGTTTCCAAACACGCATATCAGACCAAAGGACAGCACACTCTGCAGGACAGATTTAAAATCAAATCAAATTTTATTAGTCACATACACATGGTTAGCAGATGTTAATGCGAGTGTAGCGAAATGCTTGTGCTTCTATTGCCGACAATGCAGTAATAACAACAAGTAATCTAACCTAACAAATTCCACAACTACTACCTTATACACACAAGTGTAAAGGATAAAGAATATGTACATAAGATATTGAATGAGTGATGGTACAGAACGGCATAGGCAAGATGCAGTAGATGGTATAGAGTACGGTATATACATATGAGATGAGTACTGAAGGGTATGTAAACATAAAGTGCATAGTTTAAAGTGGCTAGTGGTACATGTATTACATAAAGATGGCAAGATGCAGTAGATGATATAGAGTACAGTATATACATATACATATGAGATGGGTAATGTAGGGTATGTAAAATATATATTAGTGGCATTGTTTAAAGTGGCTAGTGGTACATTTTTACATAATTTCCATCAATTCCCATTTTTAAAGTGGCTGGAGTTGAGTCAGTATGTTGGCAGCGGCCGCTAAATGTTGTGGTGGCTGTTTAACAGTCTGATGGCCTTGAGATAGAAGCTGTTTTCAGTCTCTCGGTCCCTGCTTTGATGCACCTTGTACTGACCTGTCGCTTCTGGATGATAGCGGGGTGAACAGGCAGTGGCCTGGGTGGTTGTTGTCCTTGATGATCTTTATGGCCTTCCTGTGAATCGGGTGGTGTAGGGTCCTGGAGGGCAGGTAGTTTGCCCCCGGTGATGCGTTCTGCAGACCTCACACTCACCTCTGGAGAGCCTTACGGTTGTGGGCGGAGCAGTTGCCGTACCAGGCGGTGATACGACCGACAGGATGCTCTCGATTGTGCATCTGTAGAAGTTTGTGAGTGCTTTTGGTGACAAGCCGAATTTCTTCAGCCTCCTGAGGTTGAAGAGGCGCTGCTGCGCCTTCTTCACAACGCTGTCTGTGTGGGTGGACCAATTCAGTTTGTCCGTGATGTGTACACCGAGGAACTTAAAACTTTCCACCTTCTCCACTACTGACGTCGATGTGGATGAGGGGGGTGCTCTCTGCTGTTTCCTGAAGTCCACATCATTCCTTTGTTTTGTTGACGTTGGTGTGGAGGATTTTCTGCTACACACATCCGAGGGCCTCACTCCTTCTGTAGGCCGTTCGTCGTTGTTGGTTTCAACGTCCTCCACTGTAGTGTCCTCGCAAACTTGATGATTGAGTTGGAGGCGTGCATGGCCACGCAGTGGTGGTGAACAGGGAGTACAGGAGAGGCCTCAGAACGCACCCTTGTGGGGCCCCAGTGTTGTGGATCAGCGGGGTGGAGATGTTGTTACCTACCCCACCACCTGGGGCGGCCCTCAGGAGTCCAGGACCCAGTTGCACAGGGCGGGGTCGAGACCCAGGGTCTCGAGCTTGAGACGAGTTTGGAGGTACTATGGTGTTAAATGCTGAGCTGTAATCGATGAACAGCATTCTCACATAGGTATTCCTCTTGTCCAGATGGGTTAGGGCAGTGTGCAGTGTGGTTGCGATTGCGTCGTCTGTGGACCTATTGGGTCGGTAAGCAAATTGGAGTGGGTCTAGGGTGTCCGGTAGGGTGGAGGTGTATGGTCCTTGACTAGTCTCTCAAAGCACTTCATGATGACGGAAGTGAGTGCTACGGGGCGGTAGTCGTTTAGCTCAGTTACCTTAGCTTCTTGGGAACAGGAACAATGGTGGCCCTCTTGAAGCATGTGGGAACAGCAGACTGGGATAAGGATTGATTGAATATGTCCGTAAACACACCAGCCAGCTGGTCTGCGCATGCTCTGAGGACGCGGCTGGGAATGCCGTCTGGGCCTGCAGCCTTGCGAGGGTTAACACGTTTAAATGTTTTACTCACCTCGGCTGCAGTGAAGGAGAGCCCGCAGGTTTTGGTAGCGGGCCGTGTCAGTGGCACTGTATTGTCCTCAAAGCGGGCAAAAAAGTATTTAGCCTGTCTGGGAGCAAGACATCCTGGTCCGCGACGGGGCTGGTTTTCTTTTTGTAATCCGTGATTGACTGTAGACCCGCCACATACCTCTTGTGTCTGAGCTGTTGAATTGCGACTCTATTTTGTCTCTGTACTGGGACTTAGCCTGTTTGATTGCTTGCGGAGAGAATAACTACACTGTTTGTATTCGGTCATGTTTCCGGTCACCTTGCCCTGGTTAAAAGCAGTGGTTCGCGCTTTCAGTTTCACGCGAATGCTGCCGTCAATCCCGGTCTGGTTTGGGAATGTTTTAATCGTTGCTGTGGGTACGACATCGTCAATGCACTTCCTAATGAACTCGCTCACCGAATCAGCATATTCGTCAATGTTGTAGTTGGACGCAATGCGGAAACATATTCCAATCCGCGTGATCGAAGCAGTCTTGAAGCGTCGAATCAGATTGGTCGGACCAGCGTTGAACAGACCTGAGCGCGGGAGCTTGTTGTTTTAGTTCTGTTTGTAGGTGGAATCAACAAAATGGAGTCGTGGTCAGCTTTTCCGAAAGGAGGGCGGGGGAGGGCCTTATATGCGTCGCGGAAGTTAGTATAACAATGATCCAGGGTTTTTACAGCCCTGTATGCACAATCGATATGCTGATAGAATTTAGGGAGTTTTGTTTTTAGATTAGCCTTGTTAAAATTTATAGAACATTTGTAAGATATGGCAGTCAACATTTAAAATGGTTCAGTTTGCGTAAAAAGAAAACCTTTGCAAAGGCACAGTCATTGGATTTCAGCTTGTCTATTTCGATTCCCAGGTACTTATATGTGGTCACTCTATCGACTGATTCCCATTGATCTTCGTAGGGGTGTGGAGTTCTATTCCTTCAGAAATCAATTTCCATCTCTTTGTTTTCTTAACGTTAATTTCAAGAGAAGTCTCTCTGCACACCACTGATGAATTTAGCTGTTTCTCTGTCAAAACCTTGAAGAGAGGCTTGGTCTGAGTGGAGTAAACCCACAACAGCGATGCATCTGCAATTAAAGAAATGTGTGGGCTGCGTCAGAGGTTTGACAATCGTTTGTGTACAGTATGGTGAAGTACGCAAGGTTGAGGGGCTGCCGTATTTACCATTCTAGGTGTAGAGATGACGGATTTAAACTTCACTTGTTGAGTACGGTTCACAAGGAACTATTAATTCACTTGCTCAGTAGAGAGTTGACACCCAAATTCACCAGCTTGTCCACAGTAGGTGGGGTTGGATGGTGTTATTTATTTATTTCACCTTTATTTAACTAGGTAGTTGTTGATATCACAAGTTTACTGGAGAACTGAGACGATAGTAGACTCTGGACAGGGTGGATTAGGTTTAATTAAAAGCAATTTATTCAGAGGTAAAGATATCTGAAATAGCGTGCACGGACCCTTTCATCAAGCTCAAATGGAACTATCCGAAAGAAGCCCAGATAACAGAGTGCATAGACATTTTATACAAAGATAGAAAGTAGGTTGAGTCTGGAAGTTCTTGTCCTCTGGTTGGTCCTGATGAGTTGGGCGAGGTCCCCTTCAGGCTAGTATCCTGTCTCATTGGCTCTGAGTAGATTTCTTTTGTTTCCAGAAATGTTCAGCTAAAACAGGAGATTAGGTGTGTGCGTAGATGTTCCTATTTTGACATTTCTGTGTGTCTCTGTAAAATGTTCAGACTGAAGAGGAGATTTTGTGTGTGCGTAGATGTTCCTGTCTTATCAGTGTTTATGAAAGGTTTGCGTCAGCCCTCTGTCCTTGAGTATGTGTGTGTCTCAGTATCTCGTGATATGCAGTACCAGGCACCCTTTTCTTATCAGTCTTTATGAAAGGCCTGTGTCAGCCATCTGTCTCTGGGTGTGTGTGGGTCTCAGTATCTGCTTATGAGTTTGTGAGAAACCCTGTTTGGAAAGAAGTTAGTTATAACAATKTAATAGCAAATATGCTTGTGTTATAATAAATGATATTTATTACATAGTTGAGAATAAGTTCTCATTTACAACTGCGACCTGGCCAAGATAAAGCAAAGCAGTGCAACACAATCAACAACAGAGTTACACATGGAACAAACAAGCGTACAGTCAATAACACAATAGATTAAAAAAAGAAAAGTCTATATACAGTGTGTGCAAATGGCGTGAGGGGGTAAGGCAATAAATAGACCATAGTAGCAAGTAATTACAATTTAGCAAATTAACACTGGAGTGATAGATGTGCAGATGATGATGTGCAAGTAGAAATACTGGTGTGCAAAAGAGCAGAAAAGTACATCAAAACAATATTGGGATGAGGTAGGTAGATTGGATGGGCTATTTACAGATGGGCTATGTACAGCTGCAGCGATCGGTTAGCTGCTCGGATAGCTGATGTTTAAAGTTAGTGAGGGAAATATAAGTCTCCAGCTTCAGCGATTTTTGCAATTCGTTCCAGTCATTGGCAGCAGAGAACTGGAAGGAAAGGCAGCCAAAGGAGGTGTTGGCTTTGGGAATGACCAGTGAGATATACCTGCTGGAGCGCATGCTACGGGTGGGTGTTGTTATCGTGACCAGTGAGCTGAGATAAGGCGGAGCTTTACCTAGCAAAGACTTATAGATGACCTATAGCCAGTGGGTCTAGCGACGAATATGTAGCGAGGGCCAGCCGATTTTAGAGCATACAGGTCGCAGTGGTGGGTGGTATATGGGGCTTTGGTGACAAAAACGGATGGCACTGTGATAGACTGCATCCAGTTTGCTGAGTAGAGTGTTGGAGGCTATTTTGTAAATGACATCGCCGAAGTCGAGAATCGGTAGGATGGTCAGTTTTACTAGGGTATGTTTGGCGGCGTGAGTGAAGGATGCTTTGTTGCGGAATAGAAAGCCAATTCTAGATTTAATTTTGGATTGGAGATGTTTAATATGAATCTGGAAGGAGAGTTTACAGTCTAGTCAGACACCTAGGTATTTTTAGTGTCCACATATTCTAAGTCAGAACCGTCCAGAGTAGTGATGCTAGTCGGCGGGCGGGTGCGGGCAGTGATCGGTTGAAGCTATTTTACTAGCGTTTAAGAGCAGTTGGAGGCCACGGAAGGAGTGTTGTATGGCATTGAAGCTCGTTTGGAGGTTTGTTAACACAGTGTCCAAAGGGACAGATGTATACAGAATGGTGTCGTCTGCGTAGAGGTGGATCAGGGAATCACCCGCAGCAAGAGCGACATCTTTGATATATACAGAGAAAAGAGTCGGCCCGAGAATTGAACCCTGTGGTACCCCCATAGAGACTGCCAGAGGTCCGGACAACAGGCCCTCCGATTTGACACACTGAACTCTGTCTGAGAAGTAGTTGGTGAACCATGCGAGGCAGCCATTTGAGAAACCAAGGCTGTTGAGTCTGCCGATAATAATACAGTGATTGACAGAGTTGAAAGCCTTGGCCAGGTCGATGAAGACGGCTGCACAGTACAATATTTTATCGATGGCGGTTATGATATAGTTTAGTACCTTGAGCGTGGCTGAAGTGCACCCGTGACCAGCTCGGAAACCGGATTGCACAGCGGAGAAGGTACGTGGGATTCGAAATGGTCAGTGATCTGTTTATTAACTTGGCTTTCGAAGACTTTAGGAAGGCAGGGCAGGATGGATATAGGTCTCTAACAGTGTGGGTCTAGAGTGTCACCCCCTTTGAAGAGGGGGATGACCGCGGCAGGTTTCCAATCTTTAGGGATCTCAGACGATACGAAAGAGAGGTTGAACAGACTGGTAATAGGGGTTGCAATAATTTCGGCAGATCATTTTAGAAAGAGAGGGTCCAGATTGTCTAGCCCAGCTGATTTGTACGGGTCCAGGTTTTGCAGCTCTTTCAGAACATCTGCTATCTGGATTTGTGTGAAGGAGAAGCTGGGGAGGCTTGGAGCTGTTGGCTTGGGTTGGGGTAGCCAGGAGGAAAGCATTGCCAGCCGTAGAGAAATGCTTGTTGAAATTCTCGATTATCGTGGATTTATCGGTGGTGACAGTGTTACCTAGCCTCAGTGCAGTGGGCAGCTGGGAGGAGGTGCTCTTGTTCTCCATGAACTTTACAGTGTCCCAGAACCTTTTGGAGTTAGAGCTACAGGATGCAAATTTATGTTTGAAACAGCTAGCCTTAGCTTTCCTAACTGCCTGTCTATATTTGTTCCTAACTTCCCTGAACAGTTGCATATCGCGGGGACTATTCGATGCTATTGCAGTCCGCCACAGGAAGTTATTGTGCTGGTTGAGGGCAGACAGGTCTGGAGTGAACCAAGAGTTATATCTATTCCTAGTTCAACATTTTTTGAATGGAGCATGCTTATTTAAGATGGTGAGGAAGGCACTTTTAAAGAATAACCAGGCATCCTCTACTGACGGGATGAGGTCAATGTCATTCCAGGATACCCCGGCCAGGTCGATTAGAAAGACCTGTTCGCTGAAGTGTTTTAGGGAGCGTTTGACAGTGATGAGGGGTGGTCGTTTAGATAGGACAGTGGTGTGGGGCCTGATCACCTCCATGAAAGCACTGTAACAAAGCGTTTTAAAACGTTGAGCAACGTAAAGTAAACATTTTCATTTTATCAGACCAATCCAGGCACTCCCAGTTTCCATCTGCTTTCTTCCATTTTGTTGACTATTGAACACGACCCAGGCCCTTCCTCATTGCTGGACCCATCACAGCAGCTGAGCTTCTCCACCCAATCCCCCCCATATAAATGGATGGTGATTTATCCAAGGTGCTGCTGCAAGAGCACTAATCAGTGCTAATCTGTTCTGGGCCAGATTAGCGCGTTGTTATCCTACATCTCTCATTTTCCTCTCTCTACAAAGGAGGCTCCTTCTGTGTTCCCTCTGTTTGAACACTTTTCAACCAGTGTGTCTTGATTATTGTTCTCGTCTCGTGGGGATCTGGTGCGAAGCCGTCGCCGACTAGCTCTTTCGTTTCTCACCTGAGTTGCTTTCCTGTTGCGCAGATGGACGCTCCCTCCTCATCCTCCTCTTTTCCTTGGGATTTAGTGTTCATGCTGTCATCATAATTTGTCTCCTATGCGTATTAGCATGAGTCTCAGGCACCGTGGACACTGACTCCTCCTCGTCCTTCTCTTAAAACGCTTTGGAGATTTTCATCGCTTTTTCTTTTCCGTGATCCTTTTTTCTTTCCTTTGGGGGGGGGGGGGATAATCAAGGRGGGGGGTGAAGATGCTGAACCAGGGGGCCGTGATGCTCTTTACAGGGCTGTGTGGGGCACTGGTGGTGCTGGCGATCGCCTACTATACCTACTGGTAAGTCCTGTTGAGGGAGCAGTCGAGGATCGCGCCAGAACTTATAAGAACTTTATAGACATGACTGGTACGTTTGTTGACTCCAACTGCGTGAGGCTGTGGGCAACCACAAACTATCAATTAAAATCTATTCAACTGCCTGACTCTGGTTTTAGTAGACTGGGCTTGGTTGGTTGTTGACTTCTGTGGGTTTGTCTTATTTGTTCAGACGTGGCTCGGGAACTTCTGCTGCGTAACATCTTGGCCAAGTTTAGCCTGTTTTGGCCTTCGGAAGGACAATGGAGGCCAGGTTGTTTCTCCCTGTTAATCAGTTTAGCCCTGAGTGGCTATTGCTAATCTCTGCCACATCCCACATCCAATCAGGCCTTGTGTGTGTGTGTGTGTGTGTGTTTACCCTTGCATACTTGGTAGCCTGTTAAATGGCATTAACCTGGTACATAATCAATGGCAATTTACATCCTTTGCCTGCCATGTAGGCTAGGCCAGGGGTTGTAAATCTTTTCTGTTTCAAGACTCACTGAAACGCTTAAACAAATATATGGGGACCCCCTACATCAGAAATCCCATTAAGACACTTATAAAAATGACATTTCACAATGTGTTAATGCCTACATACATACTATATGTGAGATGTTTGTAGTTGTATCTACTGAAATCTGCCTGAGGCCTCCTAGTTGGCAAACAGTGGACTTCTTAGGAAATGTTTGGGTAAATCATCAAATAACACGATGACTCCATCTGGTCTCAAACTAATAGACAAGCAGCCTATACAAGCACCATGCCCATAGAAAGCAAGAGATGCGTTGAGAGACAACTGAACATCCCCAAAATGTCTAGGCCTGTGTATAGACTTTAAAAAAACAAACACGTGTTCTATTTCTTCCACTCAATTTAGTTCAGTGATTAGAATAGTGTGTGTCGGGGGGAGACGAAAGCTGGACGTGGTCTCCCCCACCCTCCTTATACCTGGGAAAAATTATAGCTGAACTTTTTTAACCTCTTTGTGTGCGTGTGTGTCACTCAGTTCGTTGGCCCAGTATTGACGGCCAGCCATTCGTCTGAGGGGATCAGGTGATGGCAGACATCCCCACCCCCCCCTCCCTCTCCCCATCCCCCCTCACCAGGCAGCGCTTTGGCAGGCAGGCTGAGGGAGCGTCTCCCTCTCCTTTTGTCTCTCTCTCCTTTTTGTTCTGTGTGGGGACAAGTTTCCCACTCTGCTAATGGACGGCCTTGTGAGATGTCATTAGTCTCTTAGGCAAGACTCCGAAGTTCACCCATGTTTACTGAGGAGCGCTGGTGTTTCTCGAGCTCTTTTTCCCACTATTTGTAATTCTCACTCTGTTCCTGTCTGTGGGCAAAGCGAAGGCTTCACACTTTGACAAAACTACTTGCTCTCTCTTCCAGAACAAGGTTAGTGGTATTTATGCTCATTTCCCAGGGGCTATTGGTGTGAATGGGATGTTATTTTACGAATATTGACATCGTTGGACGATGGAATTACTAGTCAAAGAAAAAATGTCTCCGTGTTAACTCAATCACCTGTTTGACTGTGAACTGATGCTCCTACTGTAGAGAAATAGATAGGCTATACCGGTAGTTAAAATGTTAAGCATGCATGCTATTATCTCCTTGCAGATGCCAGACGCACTGTATCAACTGTTCGTATTATAATTAAACTGTTTGCAGAGTTGATATTGCCGGCTACAGTTTTTACGTTTGACCGCCGTGGTTGTTTGGTGAAGGAAGCAGTCCAACGCATTGCAACCTGATGTCAATGTGGGGGAAAAGCTGAAGTTTGATAGCCTATACCAAAGATCAGTATCCGTAGAGAATGTCACCCGCCTTTGTGGATGTCTGCTTGATTCTTGAGTTTCGGGAAAAGGACGTTTTCTTTCCTTCAGCGCTATCTGCAGGAAACGACCTTCATTTAATGGGCCATTTAAAACATGAGACCTACACCACACCCTGTTATGCCTTGGCTGTATGGCATCTATCACAACTCCTCAGGACAGTGAAATTAGAACAGAACCTTGAACTATTGAGAAAGTGGATTGGGAAATCCTAGTCAGCCCACGGAGAAATATGCACACGTGTCACTGTGCTTGCTCAACAGTATAGCTTCCTTCCTCACAAGTCCTTACTGACCCTTGATCTCAGATCCTCTGCTTCTCAAACACAAGTGACCCGCGCTTGACTACGCTGTTGAAAAGATAGCAGTTCGAAAGTACAGGTGGAGACGTTTCAAGCTGGGGAATGAGGTTATGAATCCAACTCGATTACACTCACACCTCCTAAACTCACGCCACAGTGACCCCAGTCGTTGAGCAGAGTGCAGCTGTAGATCTGGGTCAATGCACCACGACTGCCCGTTTGACAGTGTCTTAGCCAACTATAGCTAGCATATAGCTAGCAGTTTGATAGCTTGAAATGTCTCCACCCACGCTAAGTAGTGAGGTTATGAATCCAACTCCGTTACACACGCACACACACACACACACAGGAGGGTGAGAGTTAGTGTGTTCAGAGGGACCAAGTCTATGTTCTCTCAGCCCTATGTTCCCTCAGTTCCCACAGCCCTATGTTCCCACAGCCCTATGTTCCCTCAGTTCCCACAGCCCTATGTTCCCTCAGTTCCCACAGCCCTATGTTCCCTCAGTTCCCACAGCCCTAATGTTCCCTCGTTCTCAAAGCCCTATGTTCCCTCAGTTCTCACAGCCCTATGTTCCCACAGCCACAGCCCTCTGTTCCCACAGCCACAGCCCTCTGTTCCCACAGCCACAGCCCTCTGTTCCCACAGCCCTCTGTTCCCACAGCCCTATGTTCCCTCGGTTCCCACAGCCCTACGTTCCCTCGGTTCCCATAGCCCTATGTTCCCACCTATGTTCCCGCGGTTCCCACAGCCCTCGGTTCCCACAGCCCTATGTTCCCTCGGTTCCCACAGCCCTATGTTCCCTCGGTTCCCACAGCCCTCGGTTCCCACAGCCCTATGTTCCCTCAGCCCTATATTTGAGTAGATGCTGGTCAGATACATGTTGTTTTTTTATCTCAGAAAATGCCTTTTTGGGCTGCTGGAATATTGACAAAAGGTCAAGGTCATAGTGATTAAACAATTCAGTGGGTTCCAACAATAAGCATTGGTGCCAACATTGATTGAAATTGGTTCAGTGGGTACTGAGGTTACTCAAGTCCACGCTCTGTGGGTGGGACCTCCTGTGGAGTTGGTACAGCTGGCCTGTAGTACACACACACACACACACAGCCATTGATTTGACTCTTTCTAGGATGTGATTTGACAAAAACAGTGTGACTTTGACTTAATGCTCATTCTGTTATTAGGCCACTGTAGTTATCACTGTTTTAGGATGGGTTCGGTATAGCTTTGGAAAGTAGCCTATTTTATTATTGAGATTGGACATAGGAATTGGGGCACAGTAGGTGACATTTCTGTAGTGGATACAGTATTACTAATTCTGTAGTATTACTAATGATAGTAATATGTGGATTACTAATTCTGTAGTATTACTAATGATAGTAATATGTGGAAGGGAGTGGAGTGATGCAGGGCTGCTGTTTGAGGGTGTGTGTGGGGTCTAGATTTAGCAAAGAGGACACACCAGAATCCCAGAGAGGTTGAATGGGGCAAGTGTTGCCAATTTAGAGACTTTGTCTCTATATTTAGCGAGTTTTAAAACTGCTCCAGAGACTATTGTTAACCTAGCAACAAATGCAGCTACTTATCAGGCTGACTTGGAGAGTTTTGAAACCGCTCCAGAGACTGTTATTGTTCAGAGCCTAGCAACAAATGCAGCTACTTATCAGGCTGCCTTGGAGAGATTTGCCACCAAGGGGTTTTAATAGCATTTGGCGACTTTTCCCACTCAATTCTGGGATTATCTATCTGCAACAGAAGTCACAGCAACATCACACAAAGAGTTAACACTTTGTGACAACTGCTGATGTAAAAACGGCTATATAAAATATATTTGATTGATAGATTGACAGGCATAGAAGCAAGGGGAGAGGGTGCGAAAACGCTACTTTGGAGACAACAGCTGTGTTGCAGCAAGGCAAGTTTGTGCTGTGACTTTGAAAAAAAGTTGGTAATACACTGAATGGGGCTAGTTTAGGAGTTGGTGTGTGTGTGTGTGTGTGTGTGTGTGTGTGTGTGTGTGTGTGTGTTGTGTGTGTGTGTGTGTGTGTGTGTGTGTGTGTGTGTGTGTGTGTGTGTGTGTGTGTGTGTGTGTGTGTGTGTGTGTGTGTGTGTGTGTGTGTGTGTGTGTGGTGTGTGTGTGTGTGTGTGTGTGTGTGTGTGTGTGTGTGTGTGTGTGTGTGTGTGTGTGTGTGTGTGTGTGTGTGTGTGTGTGTGTGTGTGTGTGAAGTAAGTAAGTAAGTAAGTAAGTAAGTAAGTAAGTAAGTAAGTAAGTAAGTAAGTAAGTAAGTAAGTAAGTAAGTAAGTAAGTAAGTAAGTAAGTAAGTAAGTAAGTAAGTAAGTAAGTAAGTAAGTAAGTAAGTAAGTAAGTAAGTAAGAAGTAAGTAAGTAAGTAAGTAAGTAAGTAAGTAAGTAAGTAAGTAAGTAAGTAAGTAAGTAAGTAAGTAAGTAAGTAAGTAAGTAAGTAAGTAGTTGCTGGCCTTTTTCCAACTAGGTGAAAGGGTGTGTGAGCGTATGTGTGGGTATGCGGACATGTACATATCAGTGAGAGGGAGGTTATGTGCAACGCCATTTGGGTGGAAGGGCGTTTATTTTTGTGGGCAAGCTGTGTTTTTAACCTGATAGTTTCCTATATTATATTGGGGAAATATAAATGGAAATAAGTCACAGAAACTGACTGGTTGTCTGCTGAACTCCTCAGAATGAACCTGCTCTTTTCTTTTTTGTCACAGTTCTCTGTTTTATTCAGTTGTATGTTTGCAGTCTTTTTTAAGAATTGTTTGCGGCCATTTTGGTGCAAGTTAGATTCTGTTTTGGGAAAGAGTTAAGATGTTTGTTTTTTTAAATAGATTTTATTTCACCTTTATTTAACCAGGTAGGCCAGTTGAGAACAAGTTCTCATTTGCAACTGTGACTTGGCCAAGATAAAGCAAAGCAGTTCGACACATACAACAACACAGAGTTACACATGGTATAAACAAACGTACAGTCAATAATACCGTAGGGAAAGTCTATATACAGTATGTGCAAATGAGGTAGGATAAGGGAGGTAAGGCAATAAATAGGCCATGGTGGTGAAGTAATTACAATATAGCAATTAAACACTGGAATGGTAGATGTGCAGAAGATGAATGTGCAAGTAGAGATACTGGGGTGTAAAGGAGCAAGATAAATACAGTATGGGGATGAGGTAGTTGGATGGGCTATGTACAGGTGCAGTGATCTGTGAGCTGCTCAGACAGCTGGTGCTTAAAGCTAGTGAGGGAGATATGAGTCTTCAGCTTCAGTGATTTTTGCAGTTCGTTCCAGTCATTGGCAGCAGAGAACTGGAAGGAAAGGCGGCCAAAGGAAGAATTGGCTTTGGGGGTGACCAGTGAGTATTACCTGCTGGAGCGCATGCTACGGGTGGGTGCTGCTATGGTGACCAGTGAGCTGAGATAAGGCGGGGCTTTACCTAGCAGAGACTTGTAGATGACCTGGAGCCAGTGGTTTGGCGACGAGTATGTTGAGTAGAGTGTTGGAGGCTATTTTGTAAATGACATCGCCGAAGTCGAGGATCGGTAGGATGGTCAGTTTTACGGGGGTATGTTTGGCAACATGAGTGAAGGATGCTTTGTTGTGAAATAGGAAGCCGATTCTAGATTTAATTTTGGATTAGAGTTTACAGTCTAACCAGACACCTAGGTATTTGTAGTTGTCCACATATTCAGAACCGTCCAGAGTAGTGATGCTGGACGGGCGGGCAGGTGCGGGCAGCGATCGGTTGAAGAGCATGCATTTAGTTTTACTTGCATTTAAGAGCAGTTGGAGGCCTCGGAAGGAGAGTTGTATGGCATTGAAACTCGTCTGGAAGTTAGTTAACACAGTGTCCAAAGAAAGGTCAGATGTATACAGAATGGTGTCGTCTGTGTAGAGGTGGATCAAAGAATCACCCGCAGCAAGAGCGATATCATTGATAGTTACAGAGAAAAGAGTCGGCCCGAGAATTGAACCCTGTGGCACCCCCATAGAGACAGCCAGAGGTCCGGACAACAGGCCCTCCGATTTGACACATTGAACTCTATCAGAGAAGTAGTTGGTGAACCAGGCGAGGCAATCATTTGAGAAACCAAGGCTGTTGTGTCTGCCGATAAGAATGTGGTGATTGACAGAGTCAAAAGCCTTGGCCAGGTCGATTAATACGGCTGCACAGTAATGTCTCTTATCGATGGCTGTTAGGATATCGTTTAGGACCTTGAGCATGGCTGACTGTTAAACTGATTGTGACTAGTTTGTAATGATGTTCTTCTCTGTCCCACAGGTCTGTGGTATTGGCTGACGGACCGTGCAAACGGGGCTTGTGAAGGGAACCCACCGTGGTTAGTTGCACTGGAATTTCTGAACATTATCACCCTTCCATTATTAACCCAGCCTCATCGAAGGGGTCAGGAGTTTTCCCTGACCATGGGACCAGACTAAGAAAACTCTGGGTCCTCGTCATAGCCAATAAGGCTCAGACCTATTCCTGGTCAGATCAGATGGTCAGGGGAAACTCCTTTCCCTACTCATATTCATAAACATCCTCTTTTAAAGGGTAGGAAGCATGAGGTTTTTACTCACCGAAGTAACAACAGTGTGGTCAAATACTTAGTAACTTAATTGTAGTCATGATCATAGTTATGTTATTTTTTGTACATATTTATTAACTTCTTTTGGATATCTTCGGAACTACCCACAATGCACTATTTCTCAACGTCATATGGAGAACCGGTGCTACCTGGTGGTATTTTCCACAGGATTAAATGGAAATGCATTGTTTTTTTGTGGTGTTCTCCCCCAGGTCGGTAGTGTGTTGGTGGCCCTGCTAGCCCCTAGACAGCCCTGGCCATGGGGCTGATAGCGTACATCAAGAGCCTGTTCATCCTGCAGCTGCTCGTTGGCTTTGTGTTTGTGGTCAGCGGCCTCATCATCAACTTCATTCAGCTCTGCACCTGCGTCCTATGGCCCATCGACAGGCAGCTCTACAGAAAGATCAACACCCGCCTCTCCTACTCCCTCTGGAGCCGTGAGTCACACTCAGTCTTGGGTCGTGTATTTGTTTGTGTGTGTGTGTGAGAGGGGGGGCTCGGCTCAGAGCAGCACATTCTGTCTGTTGTCCCAAAACAAACAGTCTTAAATGCAGTGCAAACTCCACCCACATAGTGTACTGGTTTTGGTGTTCCCCTCTATCCCTCTCGTTGCTGTGTTGTGTGCATTCCTCTCTCATGCGGTCTGTGTGTGGGGCTGCCGTTGAACAATGGGCGCAATGGATTTTGGTCATTGTAGTTCATTACCACGTTTTCTGCACTGAACTAGGTTGAATATTTGTCTGTTGAAAACTACAACTCCCTACAGCATCCCACAGTTCGTTCTTGATTTGATGTCTCTTGTGCTTGATATGATTTCTCTCTAGAGAAACAGGCATTGTGCTCACAAAAAAAATATCTAAATGGAATTCAAGTAATTGAACCAACTTCAGTCAATTTGTTGTTTAATAATCAAACATAAAAATTATTTGGTTAATCGTTGATGGTGTGTTTAATAATTATGAACATGCTAAGGATTGACTGGTTGATGCGCAGATAGTACTCTGTGGCTCGAGTGTGAACGCTGCAGCATTTATTTATTTTTACCTTTACTTAACTAGGCAAGTCAGTTAAGAACAAATTCTTATTTTCAATGACAGCCTACCGGTGAACATTCTGCCTTGTTCAGGGGCAGAATGACAGATTTTTAAAAACTCGGGGATTCGACCTTGCAACCTTTTGGTTACTAGTCCAACGCTCTAACCTGTGTGTGTGTGTGTGTGAGAGAAGCCTGTATCACGGGAATCTGGTTCACTTCAGCCTACTTATTGGTTACACCCACAGGGTGTTATTTTCATTAGGAAGAACATGGCTTGTTTCCTAGCATAAACATACACTGTTGGTGTGAACTGAGTTTACACTGATGTGATTTTTACAGGTTCAATGTTTTGTGCCGGGAATTGACACTGGTGTAATGTAATTCGTTGCGACTGGTTACATTCTGACCACACCGCTCCCATCGCGTGCGCGAACGTGGCAAAATACATTTACACATGTTATTCAATCATTGCACCCACGTCTGCGTAGCCAGGCGCCAAAATAGAACTTGGTTCTATTTGTGACGCTTGATGCGCTGCAAGTCCCGCCTCTCCCATCTCCTCATTGGTTTTTAGGAGCATATACCCACGTGGGTGATTGAAAGACGAACTGAGGTCCACAATCCAGAGCAGTTGGTGGTGGTAATGCACCTTAAAGTTGGTTGCCAACCTCCTTATAAAGTCCAGAGAAGACGGTTTACCGTTTTATCTGTGGATTATTTGTCAGAGTAGAGGACCTTGTGCATTTCAGGTTAAATAACAACCCAATGTTTATATCCCAGGACAAATTAGCTAGCTAAATTGTCATAAATATTTGCTTATCGACCTGTCCCCAAATTAATATAGTTGGTTTTGATATTTCAACCTGCGTGACCTGATCGCGTCTGGTGTGGGGGGACAAAATTGACTGCAGTTTGATGTGACTGGGTGGTTCATTGTGACGGAGTTTACACTGGTTCGTTGTCTTAACTCTCTGCTGGCCCTCTCTGTCCTGTAGAGCTGGTGATGCTGCTGGAGTGGTGGTCGGGTACAGAATGCACCATATTCGCAGACCAGGCCACGGTGGACAAATTTGGCAAGGAGCACGTCATCATCATCCTCAACCACAACTACGAGATCGACTTCCTCTGCGGCTGGACCATGTGTGAACGCTACGGCGTGCTTGGAGTGAGTACGTGTGTGTGTGTGTGTGTGTGTGAGAGAGGGGGATTGAGTTTAGCCGCCTGTATCTACTGTTTATGAAAATAAAATGTTTTGTAGGTTGGCTGAACGAAGTCGTTTTGTCTTGTCTTCTCAGGCTTCAAAGGTCTTGGCCAAGTACGAACTGCTGAAGGTGCCTCTGATTGGTTGGACCTGGTACTTCCTGGAGATTGTCTTCTGTAAGAGGAAGTGGGAGGAGGACAGAGACACCGTGTTCAAAGGCCTGACCCAGCTAAAGGATTACCCTGAGTTTATGTGGGTGAGTAGGACGACAAACCGACAACACAATGACGTTTGCCCCTCTCCCTCTGACCGTCAGCGCGTCTCTGTATGGAGTTGTACCCTGGGGCGTGTTCATTAGGCATCAAACAGATGAAAAACGCATATTTCTGTTTACCATTTTTTACATTTACATTTTAGTCATTTAGCAGACGCTCTTATCCAGAGCGACTTACAGTAGAGTGCATACATTTTATTACATTTTTACATACTGAGACAAGGATATCCCTACCGGCCAAGAGCAGACGCTCTTATCCAGAGCGACTTACAGTAGAGTGCATACATTTTTATTACATTTTTACATACTGAGACAAGGATATCCCTACCGGCCAAACCCTCCCTACCGGCCAAACCCTCCCTAACCCGGACGACGCTATGCCAATTGTGCGTCGCCCCACGGATCTCCCGGTTGCGGCCGGCTGCGACAGAGCCTGGGCGCGAACCCAGCCCAGCCTGGGCGCGAACCCAGCCCAGCCTGGGCGCGAACCCAGAGACTCTGGTGGCGCAGCTAGCACTGCGATGCAGTGCCCTAGACCACTGCGCCACCCGGGAGATGACGTTGCGTAATGTTTTCCGCTGAGTGCCCAAATTAACACGCCCCAGAATTGTTGGTGGGTACGTGCACACAATCTAAGCCAGTAATCTGACAAACTCTCATGGGGGGAAATGCAAGGGCGAGAGGTTCTGAGAGGAGGAACAAAAGAAATACAACTGAGATTCTGTGTGTGTTGTTTGTGCATGTGTACGTGTTACTGTGGACAGTGTTGCCAGAAAGGCAGGGTGTGTCTGAGGTAGTTCACCTCTGGTGGCGTTCCTACCTTCTGTAGTTTCCAGTGGGACAAACGGGGATTACAAGGTCAACGAGCTTTAGTGTGTTAAGTGTTTGCCCTCCAAAGACATCAACAGGGTCACCTCCAAAGACATCAACAGGGTCACCTCCAAAGACATCAACAGTGTGTGTGTTTGTTGACTTGTCTCTCTCTCTCTTCAGTTCCTCTTGTACTGTGAAGGCACCCGTTTCACACCAAAGAAGCATGAGATCAGTATGGAGATAGCAGAGAGTAAAGGTCTACCGAAACTCAAATACCATCTACTGCCCAGAACCAAAGGCTTCACCACAACACTGAGCTGTCTCAAAGGCACAGGTGGGACACACACACACGCACAAGCACGTGCACACACACATTTGCAGCATCACACTCATGGTCGCACTCCTCCCTTTCTCAGTATCTGCTGTGTACGACGTGACACTGAATTTCCGAGACAAGAAGGTCCCAACGCTGCTGGGAATCGTCAGTGGAAAGAAGTACATGGCGGATATGAATATCAAGTAGGTGGCGCCTATCCCTCTCCCACAAACAAAGGCAGTGACTTGCTGCCCTTTAGTAGCGTTGTACTGAACTGACAGTTCCTCTCCTTCCTGTATAGGCGGTACCCAGTGGAGGAAATCCCAGAGGACGAGAAGGAGTGTGCAACCTGGCTTCACAAGCTCTACCAGCGGAAGGTGCCGGGAACTCAGCTTTCCCTCCCATTTATTTACCCTTTCTAGCCATAAGTCAATGACTCTCTCCACTAATATAATATTGACGACATTCTCTCTTTCTTCCCTTCTCTTTCTGTAGGATGCACTGCAGGAGCACTACGAGAAGGAGGGCAGTTTCCCCGGTCCCACCATCAAGCCCCCCCGTCGGCTGTGGACGCTGCTCAACTTCCTCTTCTGGGCCACCCTGCTTCTCACCCCTCTCCTCAACTTCGCCTGTGGGGTGTTTGTCAGCGGTTCTCCCCTCCTCATCGCCGGCTTCCTGATCTTCTGCATCATCGGTGCGGATGCCACCCATTTAGCCTGCGCTAAGCCTACTGCTTTTTCCAAGTTCTTCTGTTGTTAGGACCTTCCTGTACTATATAATCTCATTTTGACTCATTATTGGCTCGTTTCCCGAACACAGAATAAGCCTAGTCCTAGACTAAAAAGCTATTTCAATAGAGATTCCCCATTAAATATGCGTTTTAGTCCAGGACTAGGGCTCCCGAGTGGCGCAGTGGTCTAAGGCACTGCATCTCAGTGCAAGAGGCGCCACTACAGTCCCTGGTTCGAATCCAGGCTGTATCACATCCGGCCGTGATTGGGAGTCCCATTAGGGCGGCGCTCAATTGGCACAGCATCGTCCGGGTTTTGCCCGGGGTAGGCTATCATTGTAAATAAGAATTTGTTCTTAACTGACTTGCCTAGTTAAATAAATACACATTTATCTGCTCTAAATGTATAGTGTAAATAAAGCATGGCTCTAGACTACCCTTTTCTGCTGCTTTTTCAGTTGATGGCACAAGATTTGGTTGCACCAATTTTTTCACCACTGAGCGCCAATTAATGACTTGACCAGTGGTTTTGCATTCCACACAGAACCAGGCTGATGATGAATAGTCATCTTTTATGTAAGCGCCCCTGCGGAAATCAAATGAGCATAAAAAAATCCCCATCAAATTCTGTCTGTCTGTTTAAGATGGAGTTATCTGTTGTATTGTCGGAATGGTTTGAGGTACAAACTAATATGACCCCTCTATGGAAAGATAAGACTCTCACGAACACATACAGGATTCCCACAAGCCTCACAAGACTCTGAAGGTAGACAGACCAAGTCTGAAGGTAGACAGACCGATACGATATTTTAAAAAATGAATGGAAATATATATGGAAGTACTTTAGTGAAAAAAACTAAGGGGTTAAATACAGGTAAAAATAATAATAATTTATATATATATATCTCTTAGATATAGGACAGACACTTCAAAACAAACCTTTTGATTATCTATTGTGCTATGTATGAATGTTATTCAATATGTTAATAAGGGCTAATAGCAGTAAGACCAAATTAAATGTTTAATCAAAAAATACAGTATTTTTTTTATACTTAGAGGTCCTAAAATTCTAAATCAAATAGCTAACCCCCCTGGGCCCTTTGACCTAAGGGGGTTTTAACTTGACTATCATATTCACATTGATTAGTTCGATTTTTTTTCTCAACAAACAATCTCAAAAAAGGTGCTATTGTATGGGGTCAATTTCACGCCATATGTATTGAATTTAAAATGATTTTTTTTTTAAATTAAAGTTGAGGATGTAAACATATTTTCGAGGGCGGGTGAAATAATGGACGTTGAAATCAAAAACCCAACAATTGAAAGCAAAATGTATAGAATTGTAAACAAAAATAAGACATCAAAAGCAAAACCCAAATACTTGTAAGCAAATCATTTTAAAGCGAGAGCCAAACTCTATGACAAATGATTTGAACAAATATTTGAAAATGAATGCAATAATCGTTTTTCGGTTAAACTTTCCCAGAAACCAATACTATTGAATAGATTTTGCCTACGCTCTTGCCTGCATGTACTACCTTTTGGTTGCGCTCCTCGTATCTTTGCTTTCAATGTCTGTTTCTTTTGCTTTTACTGCCAGTCTTTTCGATTGCGAGTTTTGTCATTATTTTTCCATGAAGGGCGGGGTTTAGAGGGAGGTGTAGACAATTAGTCTCCATTGGTCCGCTAGTTTTGGAGTGACGGTTCGTCTTAACCCAATCAATGAACAAGATAGACAGGCTTTTTTTCTATTGCCTACTTAAGTAGATGGTCTGACGTCAGTACTTAAATTCTCAGTCACAGGTCAATAATGTACGGATATTAGAAGCATGTCTACCAATACATTTAATGACAAACCATCTAACTACTTAGGTAAACATATGAATTGCCTGTCGCACAGCGTTCGGTGCAGGTGTTGGAAACTGGTTCGCCATACACCTGCGCCGAACGTTGTGCACTGGTAATTTTTGGAATTCAATACATATGGCGTGCAATTGACCCCATACTATTTTTAGCGATTTTGAACAGTCACTACAGTTGTAGGGCCCTATAAAAAATCTGTTTCTCTTTTCGTAAATTCCGTTTTCCTGATTCTATCTTTGCAGTCAACATTTTAATCGGGGAAGTTTTTTGGGAAAGACTTCAGAAATGTTCATTCAAACAGCGTATGATGACTGAATGAGTGTTTTGGTTGCAGTGTTGAGCCCTGTATAGTATGTACATGTGATTGCCTACTCCTGTATCTGCACTTTGTTCATTTGTATTATACCTCAGTTTTTGTCCTCTGCTTTCTTTCTACTGTTATTGACTAATCTCTCTGTCTCCTCTCTCCACAGCCTCCATAGCAGTGCGCCGCCTGATCAGTGTATCTGAGGTGAACAAAACCGGCTCTACTTACGGCAAAATGGAGGGCAAGAAGGAGAACTAGAACTCTTTGTGGCAGTCACGTTACGGTCCCTCTACTGTCAATACTCGGGGTCTGAGCGGTCGTTGCGGTCCCCGCACAGATACACCCTGTGCAGCCACCCTCCTGCAAAAATATGTTAAAACACAGCAGGAAGGTGGGGGGGGGATATAACTGAATAGACTTTTTAGACGTAAGTTAAAATATTGATTATGATGATTGTGACTCAGAACAAAATTTGAAATGGAATTGTTGCAGTTGACTCTCAGTGAATGCATCCCTCCGATGAGAGGGGGGTGACAGACAGCAGGACTGAATGGTAGATACCAGGGGGTGTATCTCTTTAACACCCAACGCTCCCTGCACCGCAGCTCGAGGTCCCCCATCGGTGTCGGTCTCCTCTGCACAGCCTTGTGGTTTCACCTCATCCACATGCTGCAGAATTTTCATGTTTCAGCAGTACCACTTCCTCCAACACGCACCCCACTTCCTGCCACAGTAGCCCACCCTAAATAAGTTCTCTCCACCTATCAAAGATCCTAATTTTCTGCTTCAGTATCTCTGACTGGGCCAGCCCAATACCAGTCAGGTGTCCCTCTGTAGTTTCAGCAAGGGGCTCTACTGTCTGGAGAAGACAGATTCCCAGCATGCTTTAGCTCCCCACCCTTACCCCCATGAAGGTTGGGTGTGGAGGTGAAGGAATCTTAACGCCTCTGAGCACATCCTGTTATTTGTTTGTCCTTCTCCTCATGAAATTTGTGCTGAATTCTGACAAACGAGATTGAGCATGCTGCTACTCCTGCTGTCCTTCCCAGAAAAGCACAGACGTGGCGGCCAATCTCGCACCAATGAAATGCAGTATTTAACGTTAATATAAAGCCAGGTTTGGCCCTGAGTTGATTTCTGAATTGCTTGTAGATCCCAGAAATACTGATTGTTATAAACAAATAAAACATTTACCGTTTGGTTGCCAATGAATATACAAAAGTGATTGAATGATGGGATTTCATTTCTTTCCCTACAGTACTCTGGCGAGAATTGTTCAAAGGGTTTTGATGAGTGCTTTTCGCCAATGGTGGATCAACATCTAATTAACACAAATGAATTGTAAAATAGTTAGGCCTACCATCCCACCACACCCTGGTCCCCTGTCTATTTGACCCCTTAGTGTATGCAATATAATATCCGTAACCACAGTTTGAATGCCTTTAGGCCCAATATAAGGTGACACAAAGCTAGTATAGGAGTCGTCCAGTGACCAAGAGCTGAGGACTCGTCTGAGGATGACATCATCACTAACACTGGCTGTCCCTGCCATCCAACTCGGCTGCCAGCAGAATAGATTTATGCTTTGACCAAGTGCAGGTGAAGTGCCCCACAGGCCATTTGCGGAGTGGATTTGTCATATCCTTAATTGGATTTTCCAGCATTTTATAAGCATAATACTTAATGCATGGCCAGTTATTGTCATTCTAAAATGCTATGCCTCTCCCACCCCTGAAGTTAGCCCAATAACATATTAAAAAGTAGGACTACATGACCAATATTATCAGATAGGTGTTATTTAAGTAATAAGACTGATCACCTACAGTGTATAAAACTGATGAAGCATAGTGGCTATATATAGATGGCTGAAGCATGGGGTTAACCATCTGCATTAATACCCCACTGGTCTAATAATATCAGACTAGATCATCTTTTTGCTAGTTAGGCAGGTATTGATGAGCCCAGTGTGGGGCAGTTGGACAGTGGAGGAAGCAAAGCTGTTAGCAGCACACAGGTGCTGATACTACTGCTTCATCTGCTGTTGCTGCTGCTCCTACTGCTATTGCTGCTATTGCTGCTGTTTCTACTGCTATTGCTGCTATTGCTGCTGTTTCTACTGCTATTGCTGCTGTTGCTGCTGCTTCTACTGCTATTGCTGCTATTGCTGCTGCTCCTACTGCTATTGCTGCTATTGCTGCTGTTTCTACTGCTATTGCTGCTGTTGCTGCTGCTAGCAGCAATAGCAGTAAGAAGCAGCAGCATAGCAGTAGGAGCAGCAGCAACAGCAGCAATAGGCAGTAGAAGCAGCAGCAATAGCAGCAATAGCAGTAGAGAGCAGCAGCAATAGCAGCAATAGCAGCAGGAGGCAGCAGCAACAGCAGCAATAGCAGGGCAGGAAGCAGCAGCAAACAGCAGCAATAGGGGGCAGTAGAAGCAGCAGCAATAGCAGTAGGAGCAGCAGCAATAGCAGCAATAGCAGTAGGAAGCAGCAGGCAACAGCAAGAATAGCAGTAGGAGCACGGGCAGCAATAGCAGTAGAAGGCAGCAGCAATAGCAGCATAAGCAGTAGAAGCAGGGGCAGCAATAGCAGCAATAGCAGTAGAAGGCAGCAGCAATAGCAGTAGGAGGCAGCAGCAATAGAGGGCAGCAATAGCAGTAGAGCAGAGCAAGCAGCAATAGCAGTAGGAGCAGCAGCAATAGCAGAGCAATATCCAGCAGCGATAGGAGCAAGCAATAGGGCAGCAATAGCAGTAGAAGCAGC
>NC_036852.1:9313095-9328726 GCF_002910315.2 Salvelinus sp. IW2-2015
CAATAGCAGTAGTGAGCAGCAGCAATAGCAGCAATAGCAGCTAGGCAGCAGCAGCAACACAGCATAGCAGTTAGAAGTGCAGCAGCAATACCAGTAGGAGCAGCAGCAATTAGCTACAAGTAGCAAGTAGAGCAGCAACGGCACAACAGCAGCATAGCAGTAGGAGCTACGAACAATAAAACCAACGAATTAAAAGCAGTAGAAGCAGAGCAGCAAAGCAGCGAAATAGCAGTAGAAGCAGCAGCATAGCAGTAGGAGCAGCAGAAACAGACAATAAGCAGCAGCAACAGCAGCAATAGCAGTAGGAGCAGCAGCAGCAATAGCAGTGCACCAAATAGCAGTAGAAAGCAGCAGCAATAGCAGCAATAGCAGTAGAAGCAGCAGCAATAGCAGTAGAGCAGCGCAACAGCAGCAATAGCAGTAGAAGCAGCAGCAATAGCAGCAATAGCAGTAGGAGAAGCAGCGCAATAATATAGCAGCAAATAAGGAAGCAGGGAGGAAGCAAAAGCAAACAAGCAGCGCAATAGCAGCTAGCAGTGAAGCAGCAATCAGCTTAGCTTATAGACAGCAGCAATTAGCAGTGAGCAGCGAGCAGCTAATAGCAGTAGGAGCGCAGCAGCAATAGCAGCAATAGCAGTAGGAGCAGAGCAAAGCAGCAATAGCGTAGAGGTCAGCCCACATAGAGCTAATAGCTAAGCTAAGCACAGCAGCAGCATAGCAGCAAATCAGCAGTAGAGCGCAGCAATAGCAGGCCTAGCAGTAGAAGCAGCAGCCAATACAGCCATGCAGTAGGAGCCCAGCTTTTTAACTACGCTCAAGCACTGGGCTTTGTGAATAGCAGTAGAGAAGCAAATGCTAGCCATATAGATCCCAGTAGGAGCAGACAACCCAATAGCACGTGCGCTTAGCAGTAGGCACAGCCAATCTAGCAATAGACTTTATGCAGAATCAGCAGTAGAAGCAGCAGCAACAGCAGCACTGCTATTGCTGCTGCTTCTACTGCTATTGCTGCTATTGCTGCTGCTTCTACTGCTATTGCTGCTATTGCTGCTGCTTCTACTGCTATTGCTGCTATTGCTGCTGCTGCTCCTACTGCTATTGCTGCTGTTGCTGCTGCTTCGTCTGTTGCTGCTGCTCCTACTGCTATTGTTGCTGCTGCTCCTACTGCTATTGCTGCTGTTGCTGCTGCTCCTACTGCTATTGCTGCTGTTGCTGCTGCTTCGTCTGTTGTTGCTGCTGCTCCTGCTGCTGCTTGGTTCTTCAGCAGAGTCAAAAGAACCAACATATCCAACCGATGGAGCTGCTGGTCCATGATCAGCCACAGCAGGCTAAACAGAAGCCCAGGGTGAAGTTGGGCTCTGGCTTGGGCATGGGAAGCCACATGGGTACGCTGGGTGGTGGGCAATGGTATTTGCCTCTGGGTCCGTTGATCATGCCAGAGTGGTTGGTGGAAAGGGGCTCTATGTGTTACGTGGATAATCCGGGAACCAGGTGACAGAGGTTTGGTGCCAGGTAGGACTTGCTAGGCACGGGCACCAGATGGCAGATGGGTTCCATGCCAACGCTGCTTCCCGAAGGCCTCTCACCACTTCTTCCAATTCTGACAGCCTGGGGCAATGTCTAAACAGTGTGTTCTGATTAGCTCAGAGTACTAGAGCATGGTGTTAACAACACTACAACTGTTGCCTAACTCTAGTTTTCAGAGGGTAATGTTTGACAAGGGTCTCTAAGTAAATCAAATGATTAAAAGGCAAATTAACCACTGGCATGTATGTTTGTGAATTGTGAGTTTTCTACTGTACTCCATTAATGTTGGACGTGCCACTACAAAACTATACTACACAATAGCATCCCTAGATCATGTGTGGTACTTACTATAGAATGTTGTAGAACAGCCTTTCTCAAAGTATGGGTCGCGTACCTGTTAATGGTGGGTCGCGACAGAGTAAATGTATAATTATTTAATGAATTACTAGAATTGATTTGGCCAAGTGCAACTGCGGTCTCTGTTCAGTCCGCTCTCTGCTTAGCAGCGGTCTCTGTTCAGTGCGCTCTCTGCTTAGCAGCGGTCTCTGTTCAGTGCTCTCTCTGCTTAGCGGCGGTCTCTGTTCAGTGCTCTCTCTGCTTAGCAGCGGTCTCTGTTCAGTGCGCTCTCTGTTCAGTGCTCTCTGCTTAGCCAGCGGTCTCTGTTCAGTGCGCTCTGCTGCTTTAGCAGCGGTCTCTGTTCAGGGCGCTCTCTGCTTAGCAGCGGTCTAGCTGTTCAGTGCGCTCTTCTGCTTAGCAGCGCTCTCTGTTCAGTGCTCTCTCTGCTTAGCAGCGGTCTCTGTTCAGTGCTCTCTCTGCTTAGCAGCGGTCTCTGTTCAGTGCGCTCTCTGCTTAGCAGTGGTCTCTGTTTCAGTTGCTCTCTCTGCTTAGCAGCGGTCTCTGGCTCAGTGCTCTCTCTGCTTAGCAGGGTCTCTGTTCAGTTTGCGCTCTGCTTAGCAACGGTCTCTGTTCAGTGCTCTCTCTGCTTAGCAGCGGTCTCTGTTTTCAGTTTGCTCTCTTGCTTAGCAACTGTCCTCGTTCAGTGCGCTCTCTGCTTTGCAGTGGTCTCTGTTCAGTGCTCGCTCTGCTTAGCAGCGGTCTCTGCTCAGTGCTCTCTCTGCCTTAGCAGCGGTCTCTGTTCAGTGCGCTCTCTGCTTAGCAGCGGTCTCTGTTCAGTGCGGTCTCTGCTCAGTGCTCTCTCTGCTTGAGCAGCGGTCTCTGTTCAGTGCGCTCTCTGCTTAGCAGCGTCTCTGCTCCGATTTCTCTCTCTGCTTAGCAGCGGTCTCTGTTCAGTGCGCTCTCTGCTTAGCAGCGGTCTCTGTTCAGTGCTCTCTCTGCTTAGCAGCGGTCTCTGTTCAGTCTCTCTCTGCTTAGCAGCGGTCCTCTGTTCAGTGCGCTCTCTGCTTAGCAGCGGTCTCTGTTCAGGGCGCTCTCTGCTTAGCAGCTGTCTCTTCAGTTTGCTCTCTGCTTAGCAGCGGTCCTCTGTCAGTGCGCTCTCTGCTTAGCAGCGGTCTCTGTTCAGTGCTCTCTCTGCTTAGCACGGGTCTCTGTTCAGTTTGCACTCTCTGCTTAGCAGCGGTCTCTGTTCAGGAGCGCTCTCTGCCTTAGCAGCGGTCTCTGTTCAGTGCTCTCTCTGCTTAGCAGCGTCTCTGTTCAGTTTGCTCTCTTGCTTAGAGCGGTCTGTCAGTGCGCTCTCTGCTTAGCAGCGGTCTGTTCAGGGCGCTCTCTGCTTAGCAGCGGTCTCTGTTCAGTGCTCTCTCTGCTTAGCAGCGGTCTCTGTTCAGTGCTCTCTCTGCTTAGCAACGGTCCTCTGCTCAGTGCGCTCTCTGCTTAGCAGCGGTCTCTGTTCAGTGCGCTCCTCTGCTTAGCAGCGCGTCTCTGTTCAGTGCTCTCTCTGCTTAGCAGCGGTCTGTTCAGTGCGCTCTCTGCTTAGCAACGGTCGCTGCAGTGCGCTCTCTGCTTAGCACGGTCTCTGTCAGTGCGCTCTCTGCTTAGCAGCGGTCTCTGTTCAGTCGCTCTCTGCTTAGCAGCGGGTCTCTGTTCAGTGCGCTCTCTGCTTAGCAGCGGTCTCTGTTCAGTGCGCTCTCTGCCTTAGCAACGGTCTCTGTTCAGTGCGCTCTCTGCTTAGCAGCGGTCTCTGTTTCAGTGCGCTCTCTGCTTAGCACGGCTTGTCTTTCTGCTCAGTGCGCTCTCTGCTTAGCAGCGGTCTCTGTTCAGTGCGCTCTCTGCTTAGCAGCGGTCTCTGTTCAGTGCGCTCTTCTGCTTAGCAGCGGTCTCTGTTCAGTGCGCTCTCTGCTTAGCAGCGGTCTCTGCTCAGTGCGCTCTCTGCTTAGCAACGCGTCTCTGTTCAGTGCGCTCTCTGCTTAGCAGCGGTCTCTGTTCAGTGCGCTCTCTGCTTAGCAGCGGTCTCTGCTCAGTGCGCTCTCTGCTTAGCAGCGGTCTCTGTTCAGTGCTCTCTCTGCTTAGCAGCGGTCCTCTGTTCAGGCTCTCTCTGCTTAGCAGCGGTCTCTGTTCAGTGCGCTCTCTTGCTTAGCAGCGGTCTCTGTTCAGTGCGCTCTCTGCTTAGCAGCGGTCTCTGTTCAGTGCTCTCTCTGCTTAGCAGTGTCAGGTCTCTTGCGTCAGGTGCTCTGCTCTCTGCTTAGCAGCGGTCTCTGTTCAGTGCGCTCTCTGCTTAGCAGCGGTCTCTGCTCAGTTCTCTCTCGCTTAGCAGCGGTCTCTGTTCAGTGCGCTCTCTGCTTAGCAGCGGTCTCTGTTCAGTGCGCTCTCTGCTTAGCAGCGGTCTCTGTTCAGTGCTCTCTCTGCTTAGCAGCGGTCTCTGTTCAGTTTGCTCTCTGCTTAGCAGCGTCTCTGTTCAGTGCGCTCTCTGCTTAGCAGCGGTCTCTGCTCAGTGCGCCTCTGCTTAGCGGGCGGTCTCTGTTCAGTGCTCTCTCTGCTTAGCAGCGGTCTCTGTTCAGTGCGGTCTCTGCTCAGTGCGCTCTCTGCTTAGCGGCGGTCTCTGTTCAGTGCTCTCTCTGCTTAGCGCGGTCTCTGTTCAGTGCGCTCTGCGTTGCAGCGGTCTCTGTTCAGGGCGCTCTCTGCTTAGCAGCGGTCCTCTGTTCAGTGCTCTCTCTGCCTTAGCAGCGGTCTCTGCTCAGTGCTCTCTCTGCTTAGCAGCGGTCTCTGTTCAGTTTGCTCTCTGCTTAGCAACGGTCTCTGTTCAGTGCTCTCTCTGCTTAGCAGCGGTCTCTGTTCAGTTTGCTCTCTGCTTAGCAACGGTCTCTGTTCAGTGCGCTCTCTGCTTAGCAGCGGTCTCTGTTCAGTGCTCTCTCTGCTTAGCAGCGGTCTCTGCTCAGTGCTCTCTCCTGCTTAGCAGCGTCTCTGTTCAGTGCGCTCTCTGCTTACAGCAGCGGTCTCTATGTTCAGTGCGCGTCTCTGCTCAGTGCTCTCTCTGCTTAGCAGCGGTCTCTGTTCAGTGCGCTCTCTGCTTAGCACGGTCTCTGCTCAGTGCTCTCTCTGCTGTCAGCTCTCTTTCAGTGCTCTCTCTGCTTAGCAGCGGTCTCTGTTTCAGTGCGCTCTCTGCTTAGCAGCGGTCTCTGTTCAGTGCTGCTCTCTGCTTAGCAGCGTGTCTCTGTTCAGTGTGCTCTCTGCTTAGCAGCGCGTCTCTGTTCAGTGCGCTCTCTGCTTAGCAGCGTCTCTGTTCAGTGCCTCTCTCTGCTTAGCAGCAGTCTCTGTTCAGTTGCTCTCTGCTTAGCAGCGGTCTCTGGTCAGTGCGCTCTCTGCTTAGCAGCGGTCTCTGTTTCAGTGCTCTCTCTGCTTAGCAGCGGTCTCTGTTCAGTGCTCTCTCTGCTTAGCAGCGTCTTGTTCAGTGCGCTCTCTGCTTAGCAGCGGTCTCTGCTCAGTGCGCTCTCTGCTTAGCAGCGGTCTCTGTTCAGTGCGCTCTCTGCTTAGCAGCGGGTCTCTGTTTCAGTGCTCTCTCTGCTTAGCCAGCGTCTGTTCAGTGCGCTCTCTGCTTAGCAACGGTCTCTGCTCAGTGCGCTCTCTGCTAGCAGCGGTCTCTGTTCAGTGCGCTCTCTCTTAGCAGCGGTCTCTGTCAGTGCTCTCTCTGCTTAGCAGCGGTCTGTTCAGTGCGCTCTCTGCTTAGCAACGGTCTCTGTTCAGTGCGCTCTCTGCTTAGCAGCGGTCTCTGTTCAGTGCGCTCTCTGCTAGCAGCGGTCTCTGTTCAGTGCGCTCTCTGCTTAGCAGCGGTCTCTGTTCAGTGCGCTCTCTGCTTAGCAGCGGTCTCTGTTCAGTGCGCTCTCTGCTTAGCACGGTCTCTGTTCAGTGCGCTCTCTGCTTGCACAGCGTCTCTGTTTCAGTGCGCTCTCTGCTTAGCAGCGGTCTCTCTCAGTGCGCGCTCTCTGCTTAGCAGCGTCTCTGGTCAGTGCGCTCTCTGCTTAGCAGCGGTCTCGGGTTTTTTTTCAAGTTGCCCGCTTCCTTTCTGGCTTAGCAAGCCCGGTCTCTGTATGCAGTGCGCTCTCTGCTTAGCAGCGGTCTCTGTTCAGTGCGCTCTCTGCTTAGCAACGGTCTCTGTTCAGTGCGCTCTCTGCTTAGCAGCGGTCTCTGTTCAGTGCGCTCTCTGCTTAGCAGCGGTCTCTGCTCAGTGCGCTCTCTGCTTAGCAGCGGTCTCTGTTCAGTGCTCTCTCTGCTTAGCAGCGGTCTCTGTTCAGTGCTCTCTCTGCTTAGCAGCGGTCTCTGTTCAGTGCGCTCTCTGCTTAGCAGCGGTCTCTTCAGTTTGGCAGCTGCGCGAGTGGGAGAGGGAGATGCCTGTGTGCTTCGCGGTTTACCGGATCCTTTCTCTGGAGTTTTTTTGAAGATCAATCCGCAACACACGCTGCAGCGCTGTCGTTCAGCAGCAGATGATGCGCTCTCTGTCACTGATGTCTTTAAATGGACTCATGCTAGAAACCAGTTCTGACTGAGTGTAACAGTATAACTTTACGGCGTCCCCTCGACCCGGGCGCGAACCAGGGACCCTCTGCACATATCAACAACAGTCACCCACGAAGCATCGTTACCCATCGCTCCACAAAAGCCAGAGCAAGTGGAACCACTACTTCAAGTCTCAGAGCAAGTGACGTCACCAACTGAAAGGCTGCTAGCGCGCACTACCGCTACCTAGCTAGCCATTTCACATCGGTTACATGAGCTCAATAGTCATGAAAAGCCTATACACAGATGAGTTTAGCTCTCTTTCATACAACCTTTGAGAAATAACGAGGAGCTCCCTCAATGTGTTTTGTGTGGGGAAATGCTTAGTTATGAGTCAATCAAAACGAACAAATTCTTATAACGACACGTCCCGATTAAACATCCACAGCATGACGGTATACCCAGGGAATTCTTTCAGAACAGGGCAGAATGCTTCAGGAAACAGTGCTTCGACAGTGGAAAAGTAAGTCAGCTAGCAAGGCATCGTTGTCATTTTATAACAGGTGATGATAAGCAGAAATATGGGAGTACTATCTCATAGTAGTATATGTGAGTTTCTTTTTCAAACAATCCCCTGGCCTTGTACACAGCTAACGGTAGCCAAAGCAAGCTAGCTAGCTACTGATAGTGCAACCCTAAGTAACAGTACAGATGAAAAATGATCAGGCCTACTGTACATCTTACTGTAGAAATGATTGTTGAAAACAAGTCTAGGTTGGAACAGTTGCTGTTAAAATAGTCATCATTTTTATTCTGAACTGGAATAAACTGATTGAAGCCAGATACTTTTTAAGGCAAAAAGGGTTGGGTTGCTCATCTACAGCAGGAAGCAGTCTCCTGCCTAACTGAGAAAACAGTAGATGTCCTGGTCCAGTTTGGCACCACATACCTATGTCAGTCAGGATTCTCAACTCTGGATTACTTAAAAAACAAGTACAGAAACAGTCAATGCTGAGCAGTGTTGCTCTGTCAAAAACTGATCCCAGAATAGACATGCTTGTTGAAAACTTCAACCAGCCACACACCTCTCATTAGGACTGTATGTTTTCTGGTCTACATCCGTGTGATTGTTTTTTTAAAAATATTTGTTTCATTTCAATTTAACATTTATTTAACTAGGCAAGTCAGTTAAGAACAAATTCTTATTTACAGTGACGGCCTACCCCGGCCAAACCTGGACGACGCTGGGATAATTGTGCGCAGCCCTATGGGACTCCCAATCGCGGCCGGATGTGATACAGCCTGGATCAATCAGTTTATTCCAGTTCAGAATAAAAATGATGACTTCTATTTTAACAGCAACAGCTCCAACCTAGACTTTCTTTTGACAATTTCTACAGTAAGATGTACAGTAGGCCTGATCATTTTTCATCTGTACTGTTACTTAGGGTTGCACTATCAAAAAGCCTGCGTGTCTATTCTGTTATACATCTGTGTGATGTGATCAATCAGTTTGTTCCAGTTCAGAATGAAAATTATTTATTGAATTTTAACAGCAACAGTTCCAACCTAGACAGATATGTAAGAGTTTTTAATGGGGGAAAATAAACATGAATAGCTATTTATATGGCTATTTCATTTCATTGTTATTTGTTTTTGTCTATATTGCATCTGTTTTAGGCATAAGGGCAATGAAATGTACCGATATTTACATATAGTTGCATATGTTCCTAATCTTGGGTCTCAAGAAAAGCTTTGGTCCCAGGAATTTCTAATTTGGGTCCCAGGCTGAAAAGGTTTAAGAACCCCTGTTGTAGAATACTACAGGAAATACATTATTACCCCCCCCATTTAAAAAAAAAAAATAATAATAACAATAACTGTAGTAAATACTACAGTAATGTCCACAAAAACATTTTTTTTAACTAGAAAAAAATACTACAGAATTTAATTTGCCAATACCCTGCCCATTCACCTCCCCATAAAACAATTTGTGCCACCCATAACTAGAGAGAAACCTACATGTCAAGTATAGACTATACTGTGTTCCCTACAGGTTATAGAAAAGAGCAGAGCTCCTAAATTATCCGTTCAGACCTACCCTGCTAGCTACCGCTTATGGAAAATTTGCTCTTTTAGTATTTCTCCACTAGGTTTCCTGAATGAGAAAGCCTATACTTCTATCTCAAAGAGAATAAAATAAAACCACAGTTACATCTACAAAAACTCTACAGCAAATACTACAGTATACTACAGGCTGCAACAACACTACAGCAAATACTACAGTATACTACAGGCTGCAACAACACTACAGTATACTACAGGCTGCAACAANATACTACAGGCTGCAACAACACTACAGCAAATACTACAGTATACTACAGGCTGCAACAACACTACAGTATACTACAGGCTGCAACAACACTACAGTAGACACTACAGTATATGACCCTCTGCAAAAACTCTACATTCATTACTATAGTATATACACTACAGAATTTCCTTGATTCGCTGGAATCAAGAGTGGAGAAATGTGTTGGAAACGTGCGTGCTCACTACTAGTAAGGGGAGATGGGGAAATTGTAAGTCTTTACATCTATAGAGATGTTTACGCAGTGTCGAGCCTTTTGAGCCTTCAATGTGACAGGCTCGTGATGCTGAAAGGACAACAACCATAATACCAGCACACACATGTAGGTCTGAAAGTGCATCTTTTTGTAAAACACAAAGGGCTAGTGGTGTAGTGGAGGCAGTGGTGATTTTAGCATGTAAATCTTAATTGTACTATAATGGTGGCAAACGGTGTCCACTAACTGTTATGGCCTACATAAAGCTGTCCCAACAGTAGAGTCCCAACAGCAGTCCTAACATCTTACCACTGCTACACCTGGCTTTCAGCGGAGCCTTGTCTGGCAGCGAAACAGTTCATTCAGCCTCATTTACTGCCTTTAAAAAAACCATAGCTGATATGGCTGACTTGCTTAAGCAAATGTGGTTTCTACTGACAATTGTGATGTACAAACTATGGCATAAGTGGACGACAAGCGGATAAGAGGCAATCCGTAATTTAAGACAATGAGTGAGCTTGGACGGACGTAAAGTTAGTCAATATAACTATTTGTTCAGCACTTTTGAAATGTACAGCGACAGAATTCAGAACATGGGCCTTTCTTACAGTACACCAGGTCAGAACCGTAGGATAAATAAAGGGGGCATATAAGCAGACAATGAAAGCTCTTCCAATATTCAATGAATACATTTCTCTAAAACAGGTTATAGGCTACAGTAGAACAGTCAGGACAGTAGGTGAAATTAAGAGGGGTAAATAGATTTTCTTAGCTACAGTATACATATCTCCCTGGCATATTGCATCATTTATGAAGCAGAAAACAAAACATTTTTGGACTCGCATTGTTGTGCTCGGCTCACTTGAACAGGAAGGTGGCGCCATGGTCCTCCAAGTTAACAGTTGTTTTGAGCGCAGCACAAATCATGTTTCGTTGACAGCATGGCCAATGTTGACTGTTTATAATTTTATATTTGGAAAAGAATTCCAGATTTGGGACCACACAGCCACTGTCACTGATTCCTTCCAAACCACTCGCTGAATTTGCGATTTCCAACTTGTTGTGTAATGTTTATGTCCCAATGGCCGATGAGCACGGATACGGTTTATCTATAATTTCTCTTCATATGACAAGGATTAAAAAGGACATGCCAGTAGACGCTCTGTATTTTCTGCTGGCTTGCCCCACCACAACAGAAAGCACTGTGCTAGGCTGAAACACCTGCATTTTGGAGCCGCCTTACTCAAGAATACAAAAAAGAGACCATGTTTGTATGCGACTTTATTAACTCAATGATATATATTATTTTGACTTTGTTTGCAAACTGATATGTGACAAGTATTAATGCCAAAATGGGATAAAAAAATGTGGGTCTCAAAACAGGTGGGGCTCTGCCTGGTATACTGTACCCATACCCAGTTTTCTTTTCAGTGGGCATTGCCTATACTCACTCCTTAATCCCTACTATTGCGTATCAAAGTATAGTGGAGGTATACGACGCATTAATTATGTAGTACAATAGAGAAATCATGCACAAAGTAGCCTACACAATCGCAAAGCACGTGAGATATATTCACATGCGCGCCGCACACAGCCTAGTTTTAGCGGAATATCATCTGCAGACAGCAAGAGTGGGCAGCTCTCAACTGGTTTTGGCATGGACCAGCTCACAGAAGAATGACATCGGTAGCCGGTAGGGTAGAAAATATATTTCAATTTATATCTACCAGTAAACGCTAACTAAGGCAACAATGGGTATGCAAACTAGGTATTGAAAAAGTTTGGTCCATAGTCTTGGTTATTAGGCTATTTGAGATGTGCAAATCAGTCATCATGCACTGTTCCCTTCCCCCAAAAATATTGCAATCAGAGTGCAGTATAACTGCAGTTATAGTGCAGTATAAGTGAGTATTCTGCAAACACCGTTTTTTTTTTACCGCAGTAGTTTTGCAGTGTAACTACAGTTCACTATTGCACAGTGGCCTCATGGCCTTTGAGAAGGCAGAAGTTCTACCCATTACAAGTCAATGTGATTGGTTGATTCCACTGTCACTCCGAGTGTTTTGCCATAATACAGTTGAATGGCAGATGCCTTCTATCAGGTGTCTGATGGTCTAGCCAATGGCTGACTTAGCTAGCTAGATTTATCCCCCAGAGACCACCAAAGAAAAATCCTGATTGGATATTTTTTTCTCTTTGGTGTTAACCCTTTCCTTTCTAACAAAAAATGCAGAGATTAAATCAGAACATCATTGAAAATAATAATATAATTATAATATAATCCTAATCATTGATCAGCTTCCATACTCATTTGCGTGGACTACCTAAATAAGGGGTAAAATGTACAACAAAAAATTATAATAAAAAACCCCAGTAATTCCTTTAACTTTTCTTACACAAGCTGTATGTGAAAGTACATTTGGAGTGAGATTGGGTTTACGTAGGCAACATTGACATCTGATTTTCCTAACAAAGGACACCATAACTTCAATGTGTACCTAGGTATAATATCATTAATCAATGGTTGATTGGATCTTTGGAAGTTGTAGTTAACATTAGGCCTATAAATAGGATACCAAATTCATGATATACCTAATACACTTACTTTTACCTTTGAATATTATTGTGTATATGAAGGATGGTTGGTTGATTTAAAATGTAAGATACATGTTATTAATATGTTGCATTCATGTCTACATATCAACCAAAAATCTATGTTGAAGAAGAGAACTAAATGAAATCAAACTTTATTTGAAGTGCATTTAAAGTTTGGTTTGATTTAGTGCTATTCTTTAACTTTGTTTTAGGTTGAGATGGAGACATGACTCCAACATGTCAATCATTCATTTGTAGACAAACTGGATATTGATATTGTGAATGCAACCAAATATCAACATTTGAAGGATCTTCTGTTTGGATAGTATACTGTATATACTGTAAAGACAATACCCAAAGGTAAAAGTTGCCATCCTATTTATAGGGCTAATGGTAAATACTTCCAACGAACCAATCAACCATGGATGAATGATTTGTATACCTAGCTTCACGTTGAAATGGTGTCCTTTAGGCAAATCAGATGTCAATGTAGCCTATATAAACCCAAATTTCATAACTCTCCTGGGACGATCTGAAGGATCAGGTTACAGGTGGGTCCGCTCCCTCATAGAGGGGGAGAGCAGGAAGTCGATTGATTTATGGTCGGTCATACAATACGCTGCCCCTATGCTCTGTAGTGTTTGAGATCGGAGTGTAATCTGTGGAACACAGAGAGACACTTTGACATCAAAAAGTTGAATAATTAAACAATGTTTCTACTTTTGAGAATGTGGGAATGGTCCGTCGACCCTTAAGGGACAGTCATGACGAGTGTGTTTCATTTGGTGATCTCATGAAGGACAGGAAGCACACATAACTGTATCTTTTAACGCCGAGCGCCTTCTCCCTCTTACCAGCAGAAACACAAACAATTATCACAAGACCACTTCTGGTTACCCTCACCGATTCCACAGTACCCAACTCTGTTTTCACCCACCCTGAAACCACAAATGGATCAGCCAAAAGGCAAGGGTCCACTTTTTCCAAAAACTTCACTCCTACTGTCACAGGCTCATCTTTATCCTGACCCTTGGTGCAAGCCTCGAGCTCCGATTACTTCACCACACCTACCACCTCTGATACTTCTCCTCCTGTCTTCAGCTCACTCTGCTTACACTTTCTACCATTCTTCTTTAACAAACCATTCTTCCCTTTTTTCCACCATTTTTAACCGACTCAAGATCACCCTCTTCCTCCCTCTCTCTCTTAGACCTCCTCTGCCTCTCTTTTCCCCTCTATTCCTCCTCCGTATACGTCTCCTTATGATAATACTGCATACATTTTGTTATTGCTTTCTCAAGGGACGACATTTAACCGGCTGTCACAATCTCAGTAAAATCAGCACGAATGCCTCGGAATGTAGCGCTCAACAGTGCATCCCACTTCAAAAGCTACCGCGACACTTTTCAATTTCAAACAAGCGCGCTCTCTGCCTTCCTTCTCCGACGTGGTCCTTCAACGTCCCCCGCCTTCTCTTCTTGCTGGATGTGACCGACCTTGCTAGAAGGCAATTAAAGGGGGAATTACACTCAAAATTCTAAATGTAAATATCTAAACATGGACTCAGAACTCAGACAGAAATTCAGATAGATGTTAGTTAAGATAAATTCAGTAAGATGTTGAGGGCTTAACATTACTCTTCTTTAAGTCACCACACAGAGAGAGAGAGAGACTCGGTTAGTCTACCATTTCAAGTATTTTATTAGGCCTATATAGTCTTAAAAGGAAGGAAAATACCATAATGAGGATACACTTTTATATTTTATACTTTTATACAATATACCGGTGCGCAGACAGCGCATTGCACAAACAAAACAACCACCCTTGCAATATAAACTGGAATTACATGGGTCTATTACTGAACTTTTTGTTGAAAACAAATATTTGAATGGGAAGAGACTGTTACTGGCAAACATGGTTACAGACCAACAACATTATATAGTATCTCCTCATCAAGAAAAGCACAGGAGCTAATTATAATTCACAAAGTAAGTAAAACAATTAAATCATTCCAACATTGCCTAAAATGATGAATAAGATAATAATGAGATATACCTATATAAGCAATAGGCCTATAACAATTGAGATGTACAAACTATGGCATAAGGGAACGATGAGCGGATAAGAGGCAATCCGTAATTTCGATATTAATGAGCGAGCTAAGATGGACGTAGTCAATATAACTCTTTGTTCAGCACTTTTGAAATGTACAGCGACAAAATTCAGAACATGGGCCGTTCTTACAGTATTCTCCATTTACACCAAGTCAGAACCGTAGGATAAATAAAGGGGGCATATAAGCAGACAAAGAAAGCTCTTACAATATTCGATGATGACAGTTCTCTAAAACAGGCTATAGGCTACAGTACATGTGTGTAATATTTGTGTTGTGGAGAAATGACCAGGCAGGAGACGGGAGTACAGTTAGTTTTCGTTTAGTCAAAACCTCTCCTGCTCTACAGTTTTCCCGGGCACACTCGTGCGCATGTGCATTTCCTATTAGGTGTAGTAACGTACACTGTCGTAATACATCACTGCTTAGTAACAGCATAGCAACTAATATAAACAGATGTAGATCCCAGATACTACAATGTGCACCACCAAGTCAGAACAGTAGGCTAAGTTCTGAGGGGGAAAGAGACCAAATGATTAGTGAGGCACATGGGCTACAACACAACATAAACTTAGTATTACTTTCTTAGCTACAGTATACATATCTCCCTGGCATATTACATCATTTATGCAGTAGCATACAAGACATTTTTGGTCTCACCGTTGTTGTGCTGTCCTCACTTGAACAGGAAGGTGGCGCGGCGGTCCTTCCCCCTTTTGCCCTCAGACCATCCTCAATTGATCGGAGCATGGACTCTACAATGTGTCGAAGCATTCCACCGAGATGCTGGCCCATGTTGAATCCAATGCTTCCCACAGTTGTGTCAAGTTTGCTGCATGTTCTTTGGGTGGTGGACCGTTCTTGATACACACTGGAAACTGTTGAGCGTGAACAACCCAGTAGCGTTACAGTTCTTAACACAAACCGGTGTGACTGGCACCTACAACCATACCCTGTTCAAAGGCAAAAATCCTTCTTTAACCTGTTTCCTCCACTTCATCTACACTGATGGAAGTGGATTTAACAAGTGACATCAATAAGGGAGCATAGCTTTCACCTGGACAGTTTATGTCATGAAAAGAACATGTGTTCTTAATGATTTGCACACTCAGTGTATATACATACCTCTATTTTTAAAGGCTTGTATCTATCTATAATACCTGGAGTGTGAGCACACATTTCATAGCCTGGTTCCAGATCTGTTTGTGCTGGATAGCCAACTCGTATGGTCTTTATCATGCAGCACAAACAGATCTGAGACCAGGCTGTCTGCATACAAGCTTTAACTGGTCTGAGGCTCAGTGGTGGAGGGAGGTGGCGTAGATGACCTGGAAGCTCTTGCCCTCATTCGTCCCGTCCTCCATAGTGACCGTCCCCCCACAGCCCTCAGGGCTTTCAATGTGATGCTTAGCCCTTCTGATAACAGAATGCTATGTTACCATCACTCCTGACTCACAGCTATCTTATACTTGTCAAAGGATGGCATTGTTGGATAAACCCAGAAATTCTGAAAAATAGATCCAAGTTCCCTTGATTGAACCAGTACAACCAGTACTTTCTACCATTGATAACATCTCATCACTGTTCTTCAGGATTAGTCAGCTGATGTACGAAGGGCTATATACATAAATTTGATTTGATTTGATTAGTCACCCTGAATCAGTGCAGCCAGATTTGGAATTTTATCTGAGTGCTAGATCTATTTCAGCATCTAATGCTTAATTCATTCATATATATCAGTGGTTCCCAAACTTTTTATAGTCCCGTACCTATTCAAACCTCCAGCCGCGTATCCCCTTTAGCATCAGCGTCAGCGCACACACACAAGTCTGCCACACACACACTATATGATACATTTATTAAACATAATAATGAGTGTGAGTTTTTGTCACAACCCGGCTCGTGGGAAGTGACAAAGAGCTCTTATAGGACCAGGGCACAAATA
>NC_036852.1:9331591-9369258 GCF_002910315.2 Salvelinus sp. IW2-2015
GGAAAATGCACATGCGCACGAGTGGTGCCCGGGAAAACTGTAGAGCAGGAGAGGTTTTTGACTAAACGAAAACTAACTGTACTCCCGTCTCCTGCCTGGTCATTTCTCCACAACACAAATATTACAGTGGCGACGAGGTGATTCACTTCTTTAACGGACATTGCTTGAAGGAAGAATGTTGCGTGCAGTAATGAAACTCCAAAATAATATGTAATTCGTCAGTTATTTTTTCATTTTCTTTCGCCAGTTAAAAAACGGCTAAGCCCACTGCTAGCAGATACAGTGTTCAGGGCTGCAAGTAGCCAAGACTATCTCGACCCGATAGCCGACCCACTGCCCTCTGGTGGTAAAATAAAAAGCATACTGTTCCATTGAACCCATTGAATGAGGCGATCTCAGTGGAGAAATATTACAAGAAAGGAAAAAAAAAGGAAGAAGGAACGTACAACGGTGGTACATTATTACAATGAGTGCAAGTGAACGAAGTAATTGCAAACTTGTCTGACGTGAAGAATTAGATGAAAATTAAAGATACAAGGAAGAAGGAACTGAACAATTAACCTATTAGGTGTAGTAACGTACACTGTCGTAATACATCACTGCTTAGTAACAGCATAGCAACTAATATAAACAGATGTAGATCCCAGATACTACAATGTGCACCACCAAGTCAGAACAGTAGGCTAAGTTCTGAGGGGGAAAGAGACCAAATGATTAGTGAGGCACATGGGCTACAACACAACATAAACTTAGTATTACTTTCTTAGCTACAGTATACATATCTCCCTGGCATATTACATCATTTATGCAGTAGCATACAAGACATTTTTGGTCTCACCGTTGTTGTGCTGTCCTCACTTGAACAGGAAGGTGGCGCGGCGGTCCTTCCCCCTTTTGCCCTCAGACCATCCTCAATTGATCGGAGCATGGACTCTACAATGTGTCGAAGCATTCCACCGAGATGCTGGCCCATGTTGAATCCAATGCTTCCCACAGTTGTGTCAAGTTTGCTGCATGTTCTTTGGGTGGTGGACCGTTCTTGATACACACTGGAAACTGTTGAGCGTGAACAACCCAGTAGCGTTACAGTTCTTAACACAAACCGGTGTGACTGGCACCTACAACCATACCCTGTTCAAAGGCAAAAATCCTTCTTTAACCTGTTTCCTCCACTTCATCTACACTGATGGAAGTGGATTTAACAAGTGACATCAATAAGGGAGCATAGCTTTCACCTGGACAGTTTATGTCATGAAAAGAACATGTGTTCTTAATGATTTGCACACTCAGTGTATATACATACCTCTATTTTTAAAGGCTTGTATCTATCTATAATACCTGGAGTGTGAGCACACATTTCATAGCCTGGTTCCAGATCTGTTTGTGCTGGATAGCCAACTCGTATGGTCTTTATCATGCAGCACAAACAGATCTGAGACCAGGCTGTCTGCATACAAGCTTTAACTGGTCTGAGGCTCAGTGGTGGAGGGAGGTGGCGTAGATGACCTGGAAGCTCTTGCCCTCATTCGTCCCGTCCTCCATAGTGACCGTCCCCCCACAGCCCTCAGGGCTTTCAATGTGATGCTTAGCCCTTCTGATAACAGAATGCTATGTTACCATCACTCCTGACTCACAGCTATCTTATACTTGTCAAAGGATGGCATTGTTGGATAAACCCAGAAATTCTGAAAAATAGATCCAAGTTCCCTTGATTGAACCAGTACAACCAGTACTTTCTACCATTGATAACATCTCATCACTGTTCTTCAGGATTAGTCAGCTGATGTACGAAGGGCTATATACATAAATTTGATTTGATTTGATTAGTCACCCTGAATCAGTGCAGCCAGATTTGGAATTTTATCTGAGTGCTAGATCTATTTCAGCATCTAATGCTTAATTCATTCATATATATCAGTGGTTCCCAAACTTTTTATAGTCCCGTACCTATTCAAACCTCCAGCCGCGTATCCCCTTTAGCATCAGCGTCAGCGCACACACACAAGTCTGCCACACACACACTATATGATACATTTATTAAACATAATAATGAGTGTGAGTTTTTGTCACAACCCGGCTCGTGGGAAGTGACAAAGAGCTCTTATAGGACCAGGGCACAAATAATAATATAATAATAATCAATCATTTTGCTCTTTATTTAGCCATCTTACTATAAAACCTTATTTGTTCATCAAAAATGGTGAATAACTCACCACAGGTTAATGAGAAGGGTGTGCTTGAAAGGATGCACATAACTCTGCAACGTTGGGTTGTATTGGAGAGTCTCAGTCTTAAATCATTTTCCACACACAGTCTGTGCCTGTATTTAGTTTTCATGCTAGTGAGGGCCGAGAATCCACTCTCACATAGTTACGTGGTTGCAAAGTGCATCAGTGTCTTAACAGTGCGATTTGCCAAGGCAAGAAACTCTGAGCGCAGCCCTATCCAGAGATCTGGCAGTAGTTTCTGATTAAATTACATTTTCACAGAACCGCTTGTTGCAATTTCGATGAGGCTCTCTTTTTCAGATATCGGTAAGTGGACTGGAGGCAGGGCATAAAAGGGATAACGAGTCTAGTTGTTCGTGTTGTCCATTTCGGGAAAGTACCTGCGTAATTGCGCACTCAGCTCACTCAGGTGCTTCGCTATATCATATTTGACATTGACCATAAGCTTGAGTTAATTTGCACACAAAAAATCATACAATGATGGAAAGACCTGTGTGTTGTCCTTGTGAATGTAGACAGAAAAGAGCTCCAACTTCTTAATCATAGGCTCAATTTTATCCCGCACATTGAATTTAGTTGCAGAGAGTCCCTGTAAGTGCAGATCATTCAGGCGAGAAAAAACATCACCCAGATAGGCCAGTTGTGTGAGAAACTCGTCATCATGTAAGCGGTCAGCCAAGTGAAAGTTATGGTCAGTAAAGAAAACTTTATGCTCATCTCTCAAATAAAAAAAACGTGTCAATACTTTGCCCCTTGATAACCAGTGCACTTCTGTATGTTGTAAAGTGTTACATGGTCGCTGCCCATATCATTGCGTAATGCAGACAATACACGAGAGTTCAGGGGCCTGGCTTTAACAAAGTTAGCCATTTTCACTGTAGTGTCCAAAACGCCTTTCAAGCTGTCAGGCATTCCCTTGGCAGTAAGAGCCTCTCAGTGGATGCTGCAGTGTACCCAGTGGCGTCGGAAGCAACTGCATGCACGCGCGTTTACACTCCACTATGTCTCCCTGTCATGGCTTTTGCACCATCAGTACAGATACCAACACATCTTGACCACCGAAGTCCATTTGATGTCACAAAGCTGTCCAGTACTTATATCCTCTCATGTTGTACTGGTTTCCAGTGGTTTGCAGAAGAGGATGTCTTCCTTAATTGACCCCGCATAAACGTAACGGACATACCAGGAGCTGTGCCAGGCCTGTCACGTCTGTTGACTCATCCAGCTGTAACGTATATAATTTACTGGCTTGTATACGAAGCAGTAATTGTTTCAAAACATCTCCTGCCATGTCACTGATGCGTCGTGAAACAGTGTTGTTTGATGAAGGCATTGTCTGTATAGTTTTTTGGGCCTTTTCCCCCAGCATTGTCCCAGCCATATCCACGGCAGCAGGAAGAATAAAGTCCTCCACAATAGTATGGGGCTTGCCTGTCCTAGCCACTCGGNATGTCTTCCTTAATTGACCCCGCATAAACGTAACGGACATACCAGGAGCTGTGCCAGGCCTGTCACGTCTGTTGACTCATCCAGCTGTAACGTATATAATTTACTGGCTTGTATACGAAGCAGTAATTGTTTCAAAACATCTCCTGCCATGTCACTGATGCGTCGTGAAACAGTGTTGTTTGATGAAGGCATTGTCTGTATAGTTTTTTGGGCCTTTTCCCCCAGCATTGTCCCAGCCATATCCACGGCAGCAGGAAGAATAAAGTCCTCCACAATAGTATGGGGCTTGCCTGTCCTAGCCACTCGGGTAGCTCACCATATAAGACGCTTCTAGCCCCTTCTTATTAATGGTATCTGTTGCTTTCATATATGTCTTACTATTCGAAAGTCGTCTTTATTCTTGCTCAAAAAACTCCCATGGCTTATTTTTCAAATTGTCATGTTTCTAAATGTCTGCTCAAGAGTGAAGGTTTCCCGCGGGAGAGTAAAAGGTTAATGTGATTGCATGTTAATTATTTGACTACCTGTATTTGACATTGTGTTGTTATTTCGCTACACACTAGATGGTTTAATTTTATTTTTGGCAGTGAAACGAGGCTACGCAGGCGAGAAAAAAGGCAAATGTATAGCCCTGTGTACTGTTTGAAAATGTGAAGAAAATACTTATTTATTTTATTATTTAAAAAAACATGTGAATCACATTTTAATTTGGCGTACCCCCGACGGCATTGCATGTAACCCTGGGGATACACGTACCCCAGTTTGGGAATATCTGATATATATTATACAAAATTGTGAAGAAAAAATTTGTGATTCTCATCCTTGATAGCGAAGGTGAGGAAAATCTTTATTAATGATATTTCTTACTCTGAGATGAGAGGGATTAATGCAAATTATAAACTGGGTGGTTCGAGCACTGAATGCTGATTGGCTGATGCCGTGAACCGCATACCACTTTGTGTCGTGCCTAAGAACAGCCCTTAGCCGTGGTATATTGGGCATATACCACACCTCGGGCCTTATTGCTAAAATGAACCATATCTGCATCCCAAATTAATTAAAGTGCACTACTTTTGACCAGGACTCATAGGGCTCTAGTTAAAAGTAGTGCACTGTATACGGAATAGAGTGCCATTTGGGATGGAGTTTGTTTCACTCAATTTCATGTTAACTCAAAGAGTATTAGATCAATGGCCAACAGCAAATCTTCTCACTATCTCTGTGTTGCCCACATGCTTGCACAGCATGACATCCAAACAACACTCACACATTTCACAATAATACACTACAGAGACTAATAATGATAACTACAGATAAGGGGTGTAGGCTACTGAAGATTTTTGCTCATTATTTCTATGTGTGTGTGTGTGTGGGTGTGCTGGGTGTGTGTGTGTGTGTGTGTGTGTGTGTGTGTGTTGTGTGTGTGTGTGTGTGGTGTGTGTGTGTGTGTGTGTGTGGTTGTGTGTGTGGTAGTGTGTGTGTGTTGTGGATGTGTGTGTTGGTTTGTGTGTGTGTGTGGACGTGTTTAACTATTCTTGTGGGGACCAGAAGTCCCTACAAGAATAGTAAACAAAGTAAAAATTGACCAACTGGGGACATTTTGTTAGTCCCCACAAGGTCAAATGCTATTTCTAGGGGGTTTATGGTTAAGGTTAGAATTAGTGTTAGGGTTAGAATTAAGTTATATATTAAGGTTAGGAGCTAGGGTTAGTTGTAGGGTTAGGGTTAGGAGCTAGGGTTAGGTTTAGGGTTAGGATAAAGTTTAGGTTTTTGGGTTAGGGTTAAGGTTAGGGTTAGGGTTAGGGTAAGAGTACGGGTTAGGATTAGGGTCAGGTTTAGGGTTAGGGGTTAGGGAAAATAGGATTTTGAATGGGACTGAATTGTATGTCCCCACAAGGTTAGCTGTACAAGACTGTGTGTGTGTGTGTGTGTGTGTGTGTGTGCGCGTACTGTGTCTGTCACTTATCAGAGATGGAGACATAACTATCTTCAATTGAGCGCGGTTTCCCCAGAATAGGGGTTTCCTCATTGATGCGTTATTGCACTATTTGTTCTAACAATACCCCTCAGATGATTGGGATCAGAGTGTGTAGATGTGTGCCACTGCGTGCCCCATCGGTCTCCACCTTCATTATTCACATTCCTGTCATTATATCCCCCCCCCCAAAAAAAATGTACAGTCGTCTTTTCACACTCCTTTGTGTCATTGTTTGAATTTGTATCTGCGTGGGTATAAATAGAAAATAACACCACCTATTCCTATCATTATTGCACACAGTATGATCAGAGAGGTAGGTGGAGGTTCCAGGATGATCTAGCTCATCATTAAAAAGTCTGGTGGTTTCAGTGGATTCTATGGCTGTGTTCCAAATTGCACGTTATTCCCTATAGGTTTTTAGCACATCATAAGACAAAATATTGTGTAACATGTATTTGAAAATACCTGCTGTGTGTGAATGGTCTAATAGACCATGCAGTGCTAGATTGGAACAGCTGAGATCAACATAGGTTATTCCTATATTGTGTGGAGTTTTGATAGAATCACAATTTGTGCTTTCTTGCGAGTAATGTGGCTCGATGAGGCCTAAGTATGGATGTTAAGTGAAGTATCAGTGCTATTGAATCTAACGTGCCACCAGCACAGGAATTCTGTAACTCACCATTTAGCTGAACCTAGGACATTCATCGAGCCCTTCTAGGTGTCGTCGATGCACCATATCGGCCCTGTCATTTTTGCGCTTTCAATCAATATAAAAATGCACATGCACATTTGTGGCCTGCTGGAGGCATTTTGCAGGGCTTGTGCCAGGTGCTTCCTTGCACAAAGGCGGAGGTAGCGGTCCTGTCGCGCGTGTTGCCTCTCCTACGGCCTCTCCACGCTCTTGATGTACTGGCCTGTCTCCTGGTAGCGCCTCCATGCTCTGGACACTCACGCTGACGACACAGCAAACCTTCTTGCCCAGTTGCATTGATGTGCCATCCTGGATGAGCTGCACTCACTGAGCCACTTGTGTGGGTTGTAGACTCCGTCTCATGCTCACTAGAGTGAGAGCACGCCAGCATTCAAATGACCAAAACATCAGCAGGAAGCATAGGAACTGAGAAGTGGGTCTGTGGTCACCACCTGCAGAATCACTCCTTTTTTGGGGGTGTTTGCTAATTGCCTATAATTTCCACCTTTTGTCTATTCCATTTGCACACAGCGCATGTGAAATGTATTGTCAATCAGTGTTGCTTCCTAAGTGGACAGTTTTGATTTCACAGAAGTTGATTTGACTTGGAGTTACATTGTGTTGTTTAAGTGTTCCCTTTTTATTTTTTGAGCAGTGTATTATAATATATATATATATATATATATATATTATGTATGTATGTATGTACTATACAGTACCAGTCAAAGGTTGGACACACCTCCTCATTCAAGGGTTTTATTTATTTTCACTATTTTCTAATTTGATAGTTAGTGAGACATCAAAACATGAAATAACACATATGGAATCATGTTGTGACCAAAAAAGTGTTAAACAATAGATATATTTTTATTTGCCTTGATGACAGCTTTGCACTCATTGGCATTCTCTCAACCAGCTTCACCTGGAATTATTTAAGGAGTTCATATGCTGAGCACTTGTTGGCTGGTTTTTCCTTCACTCTGCGGCCAACTCATCCAAACCATCTAATTGGGTGAGTTGGTGATTGTGGGGTCATCTGATGCAGCACTCTCACTCTCCTTCTTGATCAAATAGCCCTTACACAGCCTGGAGGTGTGTTGGGTCATTGTCTCTTGAAAGACAATTATACTCTCACTAAGGAAAACCAGAAGGATGGCGTATCGTTGCAGAATGCTGTGGTAGCCGATGTGTTAAGTGTGCTTGAATCATAATAAATCACTGAAGTGTCACCAGCAAAGCCCCCCCCCCCACCACCATCACACCTCGTCCTCCATGCTTCACGGTAGGAACCACACATGCGGAGATCATCCATTCACCTACTCTGCGTCTCACAAAGACACGGCGGTTGGAACCAAAAATCTCAAATTTGGACTCGGACCAAAGGACAGATTTCCACCGGTCTAATGTCTATTGCTTGTGTTTCTTGGCCCAAGTAAGTCTCTTCCTATTATTGATGTCCTTTAGTAGTGGCTTCTTTGCAGCAAATCGACTATGAAGGCCTTATTCACGCAGTCTCCTCTGAACAGTTGATGTTGATGTCTGTTGCTTGAACTCTGTGAAGCATTTATTTGGGCTGCAATGTTAGGTGCAGTTAACTCCAATGAACTTATCCTCTGCAGCAGAGGTAACTCTGGGTCTTCCTATCCTGTGGTGGTCATCTTGAGAGCCAGTTTCATCATAGTGCTTGATGGTTTTTGTGACTGCACTTGAAGAAACTTTCAAAGTTCTTGAAATGTTCCGGATTGACTGACCTTCATGTCTTAAAGTAATGATGGACGATCATATCTCTTTGCTTATTTCAGCTGTTCTTGCCATAATATGGACATGGTCTTTTCCCAAATAGGGCTATCTTCAGTATACCACCCCTACCTTGTCACAACACAACTGATTGGCTCAAACGTATTAAGAAGGAAAGAAATTCTGGTGGGAAACACACCACTGGTGGGAAAATGTGAATTTTAGAACATTCGCATGGAAATCACCAATTGGATGGATACCTAGCTGCTGGTGTGAAAATGTGGTTGCCATTTTCTTACTCTCTGGCTGCTCATTATCACAGTGACATAAAGACATACATTTTGCTAATGGCTAATCTCTCTATTATTTTGCAAAAGTTAGGCGATTTTCCACAGTATGCTACAGCCATTTACTCTGTATTGTTCTTAGTCAGCGATTTAATTTCTTAGACATCTCGTCTTACTGTGTGCTACTCATGTTTAAGGGTAATACTTTGTGAAAGAAGTGACAAGACAGTTATTATGCTCCTGGGGGCTAGTTTAGAATATTTATCAGAATTACTGTGTAGTTTCAAGTCAATATATCAATTGCTTTCACAGCCCAAGAGTTCAACTAATAACATGTGTCCGAAATTCAATAAAAGACTTGGGAAATCATTTGACAGGCCACTAAGCCAGTTTTAGTTTTAAGATCCCAAAGAATGACATTGATCCATGGTTCTGCATGTTCAATCAACAAGTTTATGCAGCAGCTCTTTTTCCCATGTTCAATTAAAATCACAGGTTGGTCTTGGGTACTGTATACAAACCTACAACGACAACCAGATACTCTCTCACAGCTATGCTTTCACTTTTCAGGAAGTGTGTGAGACACTGTGTAAACATCACTAGCAGGTTTGATTGAATTCCAGCTATTTTGGAAAAGTGGGTAACACTTTACCTGACCTCCAGCATCATAACACGTCATAACCATGTCATAGCAGTTGACATAACTTGTCGTGACGTGATTATCATTAATGTGATGACGGCTATTTTATCAAATCAATTAACTATGTTTAATTATTACGCAATTTAATTCATCATGTAACAATTACACTCATTAGTAACTTGGGGCACCACTTGAAAAGTTTGTTTAATGAGTTACCGTTCCCGAATTAACTCAAGAATGTATCAGAATATATCGTTATCATACCAGTCACCATTTATCATTAGTACCTCATATCAATCTCATTCTGATGTCGTTGGCCTCGTAAATCTGCACAAACCCTAGTCTAAATTATGATTCAGCGATACACAAATTGGCTTAATATTTATTACTAACTAACTAAACAATAACACAGAAATACATAAAACACACAGTATAGGTTAAATTGATACTAACATAATGCAATGAAATGTTCCCTAGTGGACTAACCCGATGTAAAGCTTGTTACACAATGGAAAGGGAAGTGAAAAGTGTTTATTGGCTTTGTATTGTTTACTCCATGTGTAACTCTGTGTGTTGTCTTGTGTCACACTGCTTGCTTTATCTTGGCCAGGTCGCAGTTGCAATTGAGAACTTGTTCTCAACTAGCCTACCTGGTTAAATAAAGGTTACATTTTTTTTTTTTTTTATAAATAAAAAGGGGTGGGGAAAGAAAGAGCGGGAGAAACAGAGGGGACCCATCTTACATACAGTTGGAAAACTATGCTCATGGAATGGAATACTTTGCACATGAACGACCGCAATCGTAAATAATTGCAATGTATATATTTACGCTTGTATGTCTCTGTCGTCTATCTCTGTTGAAATCGCCCGGTCCGTCTATGGGGAGTCGTCCAATGCAGGTCTCTGATTGTCCACCAGAGGTCACAATGCCTTAGTAGTTGTAGTAGGCTTCTTTGTCTCAATTTTGTTAGACTGGATCCTTCAGATGTACCACAACGTGTGATGATAGGGAAATGTTCTTCTTCCATCTTCAGTCAAGATTTCTAGACTATTTTTACATATACAGCTGCAGACTGTGAATGTCTAGTCTTCACCTTCACTCGTCGAGAGTTTGAGGGTCTTGCCATTTTCTGGGTCTCAATGGTTGATTATTCAGGGTACAGCTAGGACCACTTTACACACTGGCAGCCACCCGGCATGTTTTGGTCTCTAGAGATTTTCTTCTTCACGCGTGTTGAGATTTCTAACCATTCGTAACATTCAGAAAATCGTCCCACTTCGCCCCCTTCCTCTCTGGTGGGAGAGGGGGGGGCTCTCTTTGATCTTCACCCAGGAGGAAACGTCATGGCATTTGTCATAACCTGTTAATGGTCATGACACATATTTAGTCTTGTGACATATATTGCATTATTTATGGCTAGTTATGACACCTATACAAGAGAATCAAAACCCACCAAAACTTACCACACGAGGCAAAACATTCCATTACACATAGCCTACGTGTCAACAGTATGTTTGTTTTTATATATATGAGACTCCGTCTCATGCTACCACTAGAGTGAGAGCACCGCCAGCATTCAAAAGTGACCAAAACATCAGCCAGAAGCATAGGAACTGAGAAGTGGTCTGTGGTCACCACCTGCAGAATCACTCCTTTATTGGGGTGTCTTGCTAATTGCCTATAATTTCCACCTTTTGTCTATTCCATTTGCACAACAGCATGTGAAATTTATTGTCAATCAGTGTTGCTTCTAAGTGGACAGTTTGATTTCACAGAAGTGTGATTGACTTGGAGTTACATTGTGTTTAAGTGTTCCCTTTAATTTTTTTGAGCAGTGTATATATATATATATATTTTTTTTTTTAAATTGACCATATTAAATTCTAATTGTAATTGCCCATACATTGATGTCAGACATGCACCTACCCCAATGCTCTGTTGCTGATGACTAGGATAAATGCAGGAGCAGATTTCAGGAGCAGGACAAGACACCCTGTTTTTGACTGATGACTGATATAAGGGCATGTACGTGATAGGTCTATCTGGCTTACATGATTATGATGGTTCTTGACAGCGTCATAAATTGTATTTTCTTAGTCCAAGTAAAGTGACACAGGATGCTCATAATGCTTCATGACAGTGTCATAAAGTGTATTTTCTACAAATTATTTCAAATATGATGAAAAAACATTACTTTTAAAAATGCATTGAAACAGCAAAGGATTTAAGAAACAAACTATCATACGAAAGGAAACTTCTTGGCAGAGAAAAAACGAATTTTAATATATGTGGGATTTGACCAGCCATAAAATAACACAATATATGTCACAACAGGTGTAAATATGGGTCACGACAGTGCTATGACAGGCTATGACAACTGTTATGAAATATTATGACATGGTTATGACACTGGGTGTCAAGTAAAGTGTTACCGAAAAGTGTGTTCCTGGTATTTGGTTAAAGGGGCAATCTGGTATTCAAACGTCATAAAAGCAGTTACCGCCCACCACTTTTTCGGTAAGCTGAGGGATGGAACTGGAGAGATGTAACCACTCTCAAATGTATAGATGCGGCTACTAATGAATTCTAAAGCTACTAAAACACATGGGCATTTTCATTGTACAGGTATCCTACTTCACTACCACAAACGAGCCAATTGACATGTTCAGATAAAATGTGGCTGAAACCACGTGCCATTTGGAGAATAGATCTTTCTGGACCTGAGAGAGAGGTCCAGGTTAAAGTAAAATGCCAGACGTACTACCACTAGCTGTGCCGTGTGAAATTCCACATGCTTATTGGACGAGTTTCCTCTGTGAAGCAACCAGGGATATACTGCATATACTTTAGTTGTCAGTTGTCACCCAGGTGTTCCATTTAAAACCAAATTGGCATTTGCCTTTTTCTGTCTTTTTCTGTCAAATCTCACACTGCTTTGTTGAATCCACTCTGTATTCTGATTCATAGTCATTAACTATTACTTGTACAGGAAACCAGAGTGTTACTGGCTGAGCAGTAATGAATGCATTTTCTAGATAAAGGCCATTAATTGGTCCATATAGAATGTGTTCAAAATGGCACCCTATTCCCAATATAGTGTACTACATTTGGCCAGAGCTCTATTGGGCACTGGACAAAGTAGTGCACTATAAAGGGAATAGGGTGCCATGTGGGGCTCAGGTGTAGTGTACTGAAGAAATGACAGGGCAGGAGCACAACTAATGGGGTTCTATTAATACAGACATAGAACATGGATATGGTCGGTACTACACACATGGGTTTGAAGTAGGGTCTTTAACCTGGTAAGGGGATAAAATCTCTAATGGCCTAGCTTACATCATAGCCTGATCTTACATTAGTGTAAGTTGATCATATGTTATATTATCACTGAATGTGATCGATTTGGTTAATGTGCATTATGCAATCAAGTGTTTTATTATGTACAATTCATTTTTGGCTCTGCTATCCTGTGAACTGTAACTAGGCCACTCAGGAACATTCAATGTCGTCTTGGTAAGTAATTCCAGTGTATATTTGGCCATGCGTTTTAGGTTATTGTCCTGCTGAAAGTTGGATTGGTCTCCCAGTGTCTGTTGGAAAGTAGACTGAACCTGGTTTTCCTCTAGGACTTTGCCTGTGCTTAGCTCTATTCCTTTTCTTTTTATCCAAGAAAATTCCCTAGTCCTTGCCAATGATAAGCATGCCCATAACATGATGCAGCCACCACCATGCTTGAAAATATGAAGAGTGGTACTCCGTAATGTGTTATGTTGGATTTGCCCCAAACATAATGCTTTGTGTTCAAGACAAAAAGTGAATTTCTTTGCCAAGTTCTTTGCAATATTACTTGCCTTATTGCAAATGGGATGCATGTTTTGGAATATTTGTATTCTGTACAGGCTTCCTTTAATTCGTCATTTAGGGCCGGCAGGTAACTGAAAGGTTGCTAGATCGAATCCCCGAGCTGACAAGGTAAAAATCTGTCGTTCTGCCCCTGAACAAGGCAGTTAACCCACTGTTCCTAGACCGTCATTGTAAATAAGAATTTGTTCTTAACTGACTTGCCCAGTTAAATAAAGGTTCAATTATTATTATTTAAACTCTACCTGGTTTAAAATCACCATTGGCCTCATGGTGAAATGCCGGAGCCGTTTCCTTCCTCTCAGTCAATTGAGTTAGGAAGGACGCCTGTATCTTTGTAGTGACTGGGAGTATTGATACACCATCCAAAGTGTAATTAATAACTTCACCATGCTCAAAGGGATATTCAATGTCTGCTTTTTTTCTTCTACCCATCTACCAATCGGCGCCTTTCTTTGCGAGGCCTTGGAAAACCTACCTGGTCCTTGTTGTTGAATCTGTGCTTGAAATTCACTGCTCAACTGAGGGACCGTACAGATTATTGTATTTGTGTGGTACAAAAATGGGATAGTCATGGAACTTATTATTTTACTCCTGAACTTATTTAGGCTTGCCATAACAAAGGGGTTGAATACTTATTGACTCAAGACATTTCAGCTTTTTCATTTTGATTAATTTGTAAAAATGTCTAAAAACATAATTCCACTAACATTACGGGGTAGTGTGTGTAGATCAGTGACACAATCTAAATTGAATCAATTTAAAATTTAGGTTGTGATACAACAAAATGTGGAAAAGGTCAAGGGGTGTGAATACCTTCTGAAGGCACTGTAATTGTCTTCAGCATTACGAATGACACAGACACAAACTAGTCTGTAGCTGCAGCACTTCCCGTCCATATTTAGCCACAGACCTGACTGATTGTCTAGCCCCCACTCGAAGTGACAAATAACAGTCCATGAAAATAATAACCAATGACCATATAGAAAAAAACTGCAACTCTTAAGCGCTAGCTGGCGTAAGACAAGGATATGGTGATATACAGTATCCGCAAAACATCAAACATATCTGCCGGAGTCTGGTCTAGTGGTAAGGCTGCCGCCTCCGAACCACGTATTCCCTTGACGTTGCGAATTCGAGTCTTGAGTTCGGTCTCAGCCACTTTCTGTTTGTGGTCCTCATTCCTGTGTATCTCCCGCTCTACCTTCCCTCTGTCCTGTCATTCAAAAAATATAAAACACAATTGTTGTCAGCTGTACATTCCCACTTTCCCTCTACTCTCTCTCTACAGTGTCTCCTCCATGTCCTCTCCTATGCTGGTGATATTCACAGGTAAGGACTCTCGGAGGGAGATGTCGTCCACCTGCTTGGCTCGCTCGTCTGCCTCCTCTAGGATGGATGGGGGCAGGCTATCCACCTCAGAGTTGCTGAACACGTAGCCGGGCAAGGTGCTGTGGGTGCTGACGCTGTGCCTGGCTTGGCTGCTGCGGTACACATGGCTGGAGAAGAGAGAGGAGGTGCCCGAGATCACGGCCAGCGGCTGGGGCTGACTGGTAGTGTTCTGGTTGAGGCCATACCGGTAGTTGGCACATGCTGCCGGTCCCTTCCCGTCGAACACCAGGTTCCAGCGGGTCCAGGTCTTCTTGATCTCTGCCTGGACCTGAAGAGAACAAGAGGATTGTGTGGTATAGTATGGGTCATGGGTCATGGTATTGTGTGGGTCATGGTATAGGTCAGGATTTTGTATGGTAGCCTATAGTACCAGTCAGGGCAGAAACTTATTTGGGGAGTTCGGACAAATTTTAGAATGGACGCAATGTTAGCGCCTTTGTCCTGAAACCTTTGTTGATGTAACAATACAAGAGCGCCTCCGACCATTCTCAATGAAATGACTCGCTGCAAACAAGAAAAACAGAGTAGTGAATTCAAATGTTGTTTTAACCGACTGACATTCACAATGAAATTTGTTGACAACACAAGAGACTTGAATACATATTATTGCCAATGCCAAAGTTCCTATTGTGTTGTGGTGCCCACAACTTTCATATTCACTTTCACTGGACTTTTTCAGAGGTTTTAACAGCCCAACCCAGAAGCGTCAATTATCACTTAGCAACGAACATGAACAGCCAGGGCAACTAAGGAGTGGCTCCGTAAGAAGCATCTCAAGGTCCTGGAGTGGCCTAGCCAGTCTCCAGACCTGAACCCAATAGAAAATCTTTGGAGGGAGCTGAAAGTCCGTATTGCCCAGCGACAGCCCCGAAACCTGAAGGATCTGGAGAAGGTCTGTATGGAGGAGTGGGCCAAAATCCCTGCTGCAGTGTGTGCAAACCCGGTCAAGAACTACAGGAAACGTATGATCTCTGTAATTGCAAACAAAGGTTTCTGTACCAAATATTAAGTTCTGCTTTTCTGATGTATCAAATACTTATGTCATGCAATAAAATGCAAATTAATTATTTAAAAATCATACAATGTGATTTTCTGGATTTTTGTTTTAGATTCCGTCTCTCACAGTTGAAGTGTACCTATGATAAAAATTACAGACCTCTACATGCTTTGTAAGTAGGAAAACCTGCAAAATCGGCAGTGTATCAAATACTTGTTCTCCCCACTGTACCTGGTATTGACCAGCAAGTTATGCGGTACTAACAATGGGTATTTTCTGGTAGCCTACTTACCCACAAACAGGGTTTTGAAGTATTGTAAGTATCACTGATGGGTACAATGCGTACGCACTGCATGAGTGTTCTATTGTTCTAATAAATGACATCACTAAGTTCCATTAGTTCTAATAAGATCCCCCCCCCCCCTCTCATTATGGTTAGTTCCTAGAACACTTAGAAATGGGCAACAAATGAGCACGTGACTTTGGTTCAATTAGAGAGTCCAGCATGATAGATTCTTGAACGCAGCAGCTCTAGAGTGTAGAAGACCTTAAACCTTCTGGCCGGGTCTGGTGAACAGGTGAACAGCACTCACCTCTCCGTTGCAGTAGCAGTAGATAATGGACACAAAGAAACCCTGCGAAGAGATGAAAGCGAGGAAGGTTAGAGGCATGTGTTGAAAGCTCAAATTCCCGCTGACAGTATAAATGATGTGACATTCTCTACAAATGAAGTGTCCATGACCTTTCGGAGAATAATATCGACATGATGTGCTCAGGAAAGAGAGCTCTTAAAGAAAAACAAAAAGACAATGGATTGCATTTTTAGTTTTTTTCAAAAGTAGTGTAATGTTAAGATAAAACCATGTCCCACGCCATCAGTTGTGTTGTGTATATCCAGCTATACACTTCAATCCCAAATAAACGGAAAAGATGAGCACCGTCTACTTTCCTGGTTTTATCTGGTGCTCATCTTTTCATTCATTTATTCATAGCTGGATTTGCACATGTCATGAGATGTGGTTTCATCTTGACATAAGACTATATTAGAGGTCAGAAAACATCTGAAAGAATTGAAAGTGTAATATTCCTTTAAGCTATAATGCTCAAATTGTCACATTTAAAATCGTATCAATATTGCTTTCAAGTGCTGAGCGATTAACTGAAATTTCTGTTATTTTTTAAAAACAAATAATTGACTAATTAGTTCAATTATTTGAATTTGATTTCATTCCGGTTTTTTTCTGTGAGCTCAATGCGCATTTTCTCACTGTAGTTTCTCGAATAGAGATACATCAGATCAAGCCCGAACTGTGCAATGTAGTAGGGAGTTGTAGTTTACAACAGGCCAATATTCAACATAGTTTAGAGCAGAAAAAGTGGTAATTAACTACAATGACCATAATCCATTGTGCGCCTACTTGTCCGGAGACCGAGAGAAGAGAGAAGAATGCACAATCAAGAGGGATGGAGCAGTTGCTTCGCAAGGTATCTCTACCTGAAAATACATGATCGATAGTATTCAATTATAAATATATTATTTTTTAAATAATTTAACCGATTCGACCTCAAAAAGCACTAATTGCTCAGCACTATTGCTTTCTACAGTTTTACAGCTATTAGCAATGGGCAATACAGTGCATTCGGAAAGTGTTCAGACCTCTTGAATTTACGTTACTGCCGTATTCTAAAATTGATTACATTGCTTTTTTCCCCCCTCATCAAGCTACACACAATACCCCATAATGACAAAGCAAAAACAGGTTTAGACATTTTAGCAAATGTATAAAATTAAAAAATAAATAAATATCACATTTGCATAAGTATTCAGACCCTTTACTCAGTACTTTGTTGAAGCACCTTTTGCAGTGATTACAGCCTTGAGTCTTCTTGGGTATGACGCTACAAGCTTGGCAAACCTATATTTGGGGAGTTTCTCCCATTCTAATCTGCAAATCCTCAAGCTCTGTCAAGTTGGATGGGGAGCGTTGCTGCAGAGCTATGTTTGATCGGGTTCAAGTACAGGCTCTGGCTGTGCCACTCAAGAACATTGAGACTTGTCCCGAAGCCACTCCTGCGTTGTCTTGGCTGTGTGCTTAGGATCATTGTCCTGTTGAAAGGTGAACCTTCGTTCCAGTCTGAGGTCCTGAGCGCTCTGGAGCAGGTTTTCATCAAGGACCTCTCTGTACTTTGCTCCGTTCATCTTCCCTCGATCCTGACTAGTGTCCCAGTCCCTGACCCTGAAAGATCCCCACAGCATGAGTCACATGCACCGAATACAACAGGTGTAGTAGACCTTACAGTGAAATGCTTACTTACAAGCTCTTAAACAACAATGCAGTTAAGAAAAGTGTTAAGTAAAAAATATAAAGTAACAAGTAATTAAAAGAGCAAGCAGTAAAATAACAATAGCAAGGCTATGTACCGGGAGTACCGGCACAGAGTCAATGTGCGGGGGCACGGTTAGTCGAGGTAATATGTTACATGTAGGTAGAGTTAAAGTGACTATGCTAGACAACAAACAGAGAGTAGCAGCAGCGTAAAAGGGGGGGGGGGGGGGGGGGGGAGCAATGCAATAGTCTGGGTAGCCATTTGATTAGCTGTTCAGGAGTCTTATGGCTTGGGGTAGAAGCTGTTAAGAGCCTTTTGGACCTAGACTTTGTGCTCCGGTACCGCTTGCCATGCGGTAGCAGGAGAACAGTCTATGACTAGGTGTGGCTGGAGTATGACATTTTTTAGGGCCTTCCTCTGAACACAGCTGGCATAGAGGTCATGGATGGTAGGAAGCTTGGCCCCAGTGATGTACAGGGCCGTACGCACTACGCTCTGTAGTGCCTTGCAGTCGGAGGCCAAGCAGTTGCCATATCAGGCAGTGATGCAACCCGTCAGGATGCTCTCGATGGTGTAGCTGGAACTTTGAGGATCTGAGGACCCATGGCAAATCTTTCCAGTCTCTTGAGGGGGAATAGGCTTTGTCGTGCCTCTTCACAACTGTCTTGGTGTATTTGGACACCAAGGAACTTGAAGCTCTCAACTTGCCTGTTGATGAGAATGGGGCGTGCTCGGTCCTCCTTTTTCTGTAGTCCACAATCATCTCCTTTGTCTGATCACGCTGAGGGAGAGGTTGTTATCCTGGCACCACACTGCCAGGTTTCTAACCTCCTCCTTTAGCTGTCTCATCGTTGTCGGTGATCAGGCCTACTACTGTTGTGTCGACAGCAACATTAATGATGGTGTTGGAGTTGTGCTTGGCCATGCAGTCATGGGTGAACAGGGAGTACAGGAGGGGACTGAGTACGCATCCTTGAGGGGCCCCTGTGTTGAGGATCAGTGTGGCAGATGTGTTGTTACCTACCTTTACCACCTGGGGGCGGCCCAACAGGAAGTCCAGGATTCAGTTGCAGAGGGAGGAGTTTAGTCCCATTGTCCTTAGCTTAGTGATGAGCTTTGAGGGCACTATGGTGTTGAACGCTGAGCTGTAGTCAATGAATAGCATTCTCACATAGGTGTTCCTTTTGTCCAGGTGGGAAAGGGAGTGTGTAGTGCAATCTGTGGATCTGTTTGGGCGGTATGCAATTTGGAGTGGGTCTAAGGTTCCTGGGATAATGGTGTTGATATGAGCCAGCCTTTCAAAGCACTTCATGGCTACAGACGTGAGCGCTACGGGTCGGTAGTCATTTAGGCAGGTTACCTTAGTGTTCTTGGCACATGGCTATGGTGGTCTGCTTGAAAAATGTTGGTATTATAGACTCAGGTCAGGGTCCTTCTGGCCCTGCTGCCTTGTGAAGGTTGACCTGTTTAAAGGTCTTACATCGACTACAGCGAAAGAATGTTTATGAGCTGTTATCTTCCGAATAAACTCTTAAAGATCTAGTAATCTTTTACATCAGTAGCAGTCATATTTAATCTTCGCCTTATTCAGTCTCATCTGAAAGTTGTAAATTCTTGGCTAACAAGTCGAATCAGCAATACAAATTTGGTTTAATTATTTATTTACTAAATACCTAATATCAACACGGAATTACATCTACACAGAATGGATCATGTAATCCCATTGATTACAAATTATGTCATAAAGGAAAACGGGAAGACTAAGGAGCAAAAAGGTTTTGTCTCTCTATCGGGCCGTAGGCAGCTATGCTATCGTAAATACAGTATCTTATGCATTCTAAATTACCGCCCATTTGAAAAAGGAGAATGCAATAAATATTTACTCTGAGCTGCGCTTCGGTAGATTGGTTGTCGATAGAAGGCGGGTCGGTCCAGCATGGATCTCTGGTCCTCTGAAGAATGTCTCTGGTGGTAAACTGGATACGTTGTCGTATCGTTGTGTGTGTTAGACAGATACGTCGTCCGTCCTTTCCTAGCCCACGTTTACAGTGACTGCTGCTAACTCAACGGCTATGAGGTATCACTTCTGGAGTGAATAAGAGTTCAAAGTTCATACCGAGTTGCCATACTTTTAAGCTCATGCTATATTCTGGCTGGTAAAGTCGAAATTCATCCTTTCGCCGTGTTGACCGTCATCTTCACGTTGAAATTCGATGCTAATTTCGTTAAGTTATTATCTGAACCCTTTTAACGTGGGACCGTCGCCCTAACGTCCTCGGAACAGGAAGTAACATTTTCGTAAAGGGGCTTACATAGGGTTGGGAGAGAGGGCCGCGTTTCATCGTTTACAACCAGTGTCTGTTCACATGGGCGGGGCCACTGAGTTGAGCATAGTTCACTCATGAAAACCAATTCTCTCATTTAGGAGCTAAAATTACATTTCATATTTAAACACTTAAATTCCACAACAATTCCATGTGAATCTGATAACTAGAATGTGTAGACTTTCCAAGATACAGTTTATGTCGTCCTATCATCAGTAATAATGTCTCAGACGCCAACTGATCTGACATCATATTCATTAAGTACCAACGCATATTTTCAGCTGGTTGGATTACTGAAATATGGTTCAGTTTCCCACCTTTTGATGTTACTAGACTCTCCATGTTAACAAAGGGATTTTCAATAGTCACATCGGTAGAGTAGAGAGAGGGAAAGGTATTTATGGGGGTCATAAACCTCCCCCATCAGGCCAACGTCATGACAACGCTTTGCATGTTTGATGTTTCGGCGGAGGGAATACCCGGATTTCTTATAAGCTTCAGGGTTAGAGTCCCGCTCCTTGAAAGGGACAGCTCTACCCTTTAGCTCAGTGCGGATGTTGCCTGTAATCCATGGCTTCTGGTTGGGGTATGTAAGTACATGTGGTGTGGTGTACTCCTCAATGCCATCAGAAGAATCCCAGAACATATTCCAATCTGTGTTAGCAAAACAGTCCTGTAATTTAGCATCTGCTTCATCTGACCACTTTTTTATTGACCGAGTCACTGGTACTTCCTGCTTTAGTTTTAGCTTGTAAGCAGGAATCAAGAGGATATAATTATGGTCAAATTTGCCAAATGGAGAGCTTTGTACACGTCTCTGTGTGTGGAGTAAAGGTGGTCTAGAGTTTGTTTTCCCTCTGGTTGCACATTTAACATGCTGGTAGAAATGAAGTAAAACAGATTTAAGTTTCCCTGCATTAAAGTCCCCCGGCCACTAGGAGAGCTGCTTCTGGATGAGCCGCCTCTGGAGGAGCGTTTTCCTGTTTGCTTATGGACGTATACAGCTCATTGAGTGCGTCCTTAGTGCCAGCATTGGTTTGTGGTGGTAAATAGACAGCTACGAAGAATATAGATAAAAACTCTTGGTAAATAGTGTGGTCTACAGCTTATCATGAGATACTCTACTTCAGGCAAGCAAAACCTTGAGACTTTCTTAGATTTCGTGCGCCAGCTGTTGTTTACAAATATACATAGACCGCCACCCCTTGTCTTACCAGAGGTGCCTGTTCTATCCTGCCGAAAAAGCGTAAAACCCGCCAGCTATATGTTATTCATGTCGTCGTTCAGCCACGACTCTGTGAAACATAAGATAATACAGTTAATGTCCCGTTGGTAGGATATACATGCTCGTAGCTCGTCTATTTTATTATCCAATGATTGTATGTTGGCTAATAGGACCGATGGTAAAGGCAGATTACCCACTCGCCGTCAGATCCTTACAAGGCACCCAGACCTACAGTGGGGAGAACAAGTATTTGATACACTGCCGATTTTGCAGGTTTTCCTACTTACAAAGCATGTAGAGGTCTGTAATTTTTTATCATAGGTACACTTCAACTGTGCAAAATGCAAATTAATTACTTAAAAATCATACAATGTGATTTTCTGGATTTTGTTTTAGATTCCGTCTCTCACAGTTGAAGTGTACCAATGATAACAATTACAGACCTCTACATGCTTTGTAAGTAGGAAAACCTGCAAAATCGGCAGTGTCTCAAATACTTGTTCTCCCCACTGTATGTCCCCGATATCTCCGTCTCTTTCTCCTGCGAATGACGGGGATGAGGGCCTTGTCGGGTGTCTGGAGTAAATCCGTCGCATCTGACTTGTTATTGAAAAAATATTCTTCCAGTACGGGGTAAGTAATCGCTGTCCTGATTTCTAGAAGCTCTTTTCGGTCATAAGAGACGGTGGCAGAAATATTATGTACAAAATAAGTTGCAAATAACGCGAAAAAACACACGCAATAGCACAATTGGTTAGGGGACTGTAAAATGGCAGCCATCTCCGCTGGCACCATTAATGTGAAAGGGATGATGCTGCCACCACCATGCTTCACCGTAGAGATGGTGACAGGTTTCCTCCAGACGTGACGCTTGGCATTCAGGCCAAAGAGTTCAATCTTGGTTTCATCAGACCAGAGAATCTCGTTTCTCATGTCCTTTAAGTGCCTTTTGGTAAACTCCAAGCGGGCTGTCATGTGCCTTTTACTGAGGAGTGGTTTCCATCTTGCCACTCTACCATTAAAGCCTGATTGGTGGAGTGCTGCAGAGATGGTTGTCCTTCTGGAAGGTTCTCCYATCTCCACAGAGGAACTCTGGAGCTCTGTCAGAGTGACCATTGGGTTCTTGGTCAACTCCCTGACCAAGGCCCTTCTCCCCGTGATTGCTCAATTTGGCCGGGGGCCCAGCTCTAGGAAGAGTCTTGGTGGTTCCAAACTTCATCCATTTTAGAATGATGGAGGCCACAGTGTTCTTGGGGACCTTCAATGCTGCAGACATTTTTTTGTACCCTTCCCCAGATCTGTGTCTCGACACAATCCTGTCTCGTAGCTCTACGGACAATTCCTTCGAGCTCATGGCTTGGTTTTTGCTCTGACATGCACAGTCAACCGTGGGAGCCAATATAGACAGATGTGCCTTTCCAAATCATGTCCAATCAATTGAACTTACCACAGATGGACTCCAATCAAATTTTAGAAACATCTTAAGGATGATCAATGGAAACAAGATGCACCTGAGCTCAATTTCGAGTCTCATAGCAAAGGATCTGAATACTTATGTAAATGTGTATTTTACATGCAATACAAAGCAGGATCCCCAATTGGGGTGAATGCAAGCACCTGGAAAGAGTTGAAAAAGAGCTCACAGTACATTCGGACCTCCCATCCGACCCCTTTGAACGAGTGTGGCATGCCCACAAACACTATGTAGTGGACCCCGAACACCAGCACCAGCACTAGAGTGGACTTAGCCAGTTTCCTGTAAAAGAGACAGTAGAAAACTGTATAATCCTATATTGAGGGAATCCTTTGTGCAGCATCAGACAAAAATCTAATACAATACAAAACATAAGGCCAGGGCAGGCAAAATCAATCTCTGGAGGGCTGTGTCTGCTGATTTTTGTTGTTTCCATTTAAATTGTGTCCATTTAAGATCTATACAACTGGCTGAGGGGAGTTCTTAATCAATGACCAATGAATGATTGATCAATCAAGTACAAGGGATTGAGTTTGACACCCCTGCATTAGGCTGTATGAGAAAGCGTACTGTCCATGATATGTGTCCGGTAAAGTGCATGCGCTACGTGTCTGGTAAAGTGCATGCGCTACGTGTCTGGTAAAGTGCATGCGCTACGTGTCTGGTAAAGTGCCTCGCTACGTGTCTGGTAAAGTGCATGCGCTACGTGTCTGGTAAAGTGCATGCGCTACGTGTCTGGTAAAGTGCATGCGCTACGTGTCTGGTAAAGTGCATGCGCTACGTGTCTGGTAAAGTGCATGCGCTACGTGTCTGGTAAAGTGCATGCGCTACGTGTCTGGTAAAGTGCATGCGCTTTGTGTCTGGTAAAGTGCATGCGCTATGTGTCCCTTGAGCACTTTCCAAAAACAATCCCCTCAACAGATTTGTGATACAAATGTCAATAACCAAGGATGATTACACATTGCAATCTGCACGTTAGCATCAATATCGAGCCAACCTTTGCATCTAAATTGTTCAAAGACACTCAGCAGTTAAAAAAAAAAAATGGAATACATCACAGCTAGAGAAAGAGTTAGATGAAGTAGAGTGAGGGAGAGAGCAAGAGGAAAACCGTCTACATCCCAAATGGCACCCTATTCCCTATATTGTGCACTACTTTTGACCATAGCCTTATCAGTGATAATCCTATCTACACCTGTGGGAATGGAGCGGCTCAAGAGACAACCTGGATCTGATGTCGTGTCTGTTTACTAATGACTGACAGGAGGGTTAACCCCTCAGCCTTCAGCCTTGGCACAGACCTGCCAACCAACACATTACCCCAGACAGGAGTGGGAATTAAACAAAGACTCAGGCTGCCCTATAGGGATGGCTTCACAGCATGTCAAAATGTGTCTTGCACTTAGATATGAGAAGAGCGTGTACAAAAACTGCAGCTGGGACACTGAGCTGTCAACCTCTGCAGTGAACAGAGTAGTCAGGAAGTCCAGCAGCATCATCAAGGACCCCACTCACCCCAGCCACAGAATGTTCTCTCCCGAAATGGTTCCTGGCCCAACGCTTTTAACCGCTAGGCTACCCGCCGCCCACAACTGGCTTTAATAGACCAGTGGAGGCTGCTGAGGGGAGGACGTCTCATAATAATGGCAGGAACGGAGTCAATGGATTGGTATCAAACACATCAAACACCTGGTTCAGACTGCGTATTGACGTAAAAATAAGCTTTTTGCCTGACCGTAATGCATTATGGGAGTCATGTTCAATTCATCTTTTCCAATACACATATTAGAAAATAAAATATGCATTCTCTCATGGCTATGAAACAATACATTTAATAAATCCCAACATTTCAACAGCTAAGCTGCCTTCATCAGGGTTTCGGGACACAGATGAACCCGCTTTAAATTCATAACACAGCCTGTATCCTCAGCCTCTGTAAATTACGTGAACGGTTTGCAAACACAAACAAATGGATCATGAATATAAAAGAAAATGAGTCAACTCAAAGGCACATTTAGAATAAGATATTTATATAAAAAGGCACATTTACTGAAAAGTGGTATTTACAATATCTAATGTTTTGTCCTACAAAATCACATAAATGAGATTGACTAAAGGAACAAGGCACTAATGAGACATCAACCCTACCTGCATTGCTTCCGAGTGTCAAATCTCCCAGCATTTGTCTCTCTGATTTTTGTGGCCAGCACTCTCACAATATTCACAAACAAAATAAAGTTGAGCTGAAAATCAAATCAAAACAAGCATGATTCACTGCTCATTGTAGTAGTTCTACCGTCTGCTAGATGACATGGGCAGATTGTCTCATTGTGTTCATTGTAGTAGTTACTTACCGTTCCTGTAATGGACATGTCAGATTTCTCATTGTAGTAGTTCTACGTTCTGGTAGGTGACATGGTCAGATTGTCTCATATGTGTCATCATTGTAGCTAGTTCTACCGTGGCTGCTACGGTGACAGTGGTCAGATTGTCTCATTGTAGTAGTTCTACCGTTTCTGTAGATGACATGGTCAAATTGTCTCATTGTAGTAGTTCTACCGTCTGCTTAGATGAACATGGTCAGATTGTCTCATTGTAGTAGTTCTACCGTTCTGAGAGGACATGTCAGATGGTTCTCATGTAGTAGTTCTTTACCCGTTCTGTAGATGACACATGGTCAGATTGTCTCATTGTAAGTAGTTTCTACCGTTCTGTAGGTGGACATGGCTCAGATTGTCTCATTGTAGTTAGTTCTACCGTTTCTGTAGATGCATGTTTCAGATTGTCTCATTGTAGTAGTTCTATCCGTTCTGTTTAGGTTGACATGGTCAGATTGTCTTTCATTGTAGTAAGTTCGACTGTTCTGTAAGATGACTTATGGTCCAGATGTCTCATTGTAGTAGTTCGGTACCGTTCTGTAGATGACTGTCAGATTGTCTCATTGTAGTAGTTCTACCGCCTTCTGTAGGTTGACATCGTCAGATTGTCTCATTGTAGTAGGTCTACGGTTCTGTAGGTGACCATGGTCAGATTGTCTCCATTGTAGTAGTTCGACTGTTCTGTAGATGACATGGTCAGATTGTCTCAATGCTAGTAGTTCTACCGTTCTGTAGGTGACATGTCAGATTGTCTCATTGTAGTAGTTCTACCGTTCTAGAGGACATGGTAGATTGTTCTCATTGTGTACTCATGTAGGAGTTCACCGTTCTGTAAGGGGACATGTCAGATTGTCTCATTGTAGTAGTTTCACTGTTCTGTAGGTGACAATGGTCAGATTTGGTTCTCATTGTAGTAGTTCTACTGTTCTGTAGATGACAATGGTCAGATTGTCTTTCATTGTTAGTAGTCTACCGTTCTGGTAGGTGACATGGGTCAGATTGGTCTCATGTAGTAGTTCTACTGTTCTGTAGGTGACATGCGTCAGATTGTCTCATTGTAGTATTCTAACTGGTCTGTAGGTGACATGGTCAAGATTGTCTCATTGTAGTAGTTCTACTGTTCTGTAGATGACATGCGTCAGATTGTCACATTGTAGTTAGTTCTACGGTTCTGTAGATGACATGGTCAGATTGTCTCATTGTAAGTAATTGCTACCGTTCTGTAGGTGACATTCAGATGTCTCATTAGTAGTTATTACTCGTTCTGTAGGTGACATGGTCAGATTTGTCTCATTGTAGTTTCTATGTTCTGTAGTTGACATGGTCAGATGGTCTCTTGTAGTAGTTCATCGTTCTGTAGCATGACATGTCAGATTGTCATGTATAGTTCTACCGTTCTGTAGAGTTAGACATCGGTCAGATTGTTCTCATTGTAGTAGTTCTACCGTTCTGTAGAGACATGTCAAGATGCTCTCATTGTAAGTTAGTTCTTACCGTTCTGTAGGTGACCCATGGTCAGATTGTCTCATTGTAGTAGTTCTACTGTTCTGTAGATGACATGTCAGATTGTCTCATTTGTAGTACTTCGTTACATGAGTCATGCTCATGAGTATGTTACGTCTGTAGGATGACGCATGTCAGATTGTCTCATTCAGTAGTAGTTCTTACCTTCTGTAAGATGACATGTCAGATTGTCTCATTGTAGTAGTTCTACCGTCGTGTAGATGGAACATGGTCAGATTTCTCATTGTAGTAGTTCTACTGTTCTGTATGACATGGTTCAGATTGTCTCATTTGTAGGTAGTATCTCCGAATTCTGTAGATGACAGCGTTCAGATTGTCTCATTGAGTAGTGTCTACCTGTTCTGTAGGTGACATGGTCAGGATTGTCTCATGTAGTAGTTTCTACTGTTCTGTAGAATCGGACACTGGTCAGATTGTCTCATTGTAGTAGTTCTACTGTTCTGTATGTGACATGTCAGATTTCTCATTGTAGTAGCTACTGTTCTTGTTAGGTGACAATGGTCAGTATTGATCTCATTGTAGTAGTTCTACCGTTCTGAATGAGACATGGTCAGATTGTCTCATTGTAGTAGTTCTACTGTTCTGTAGGTGACATGGTTCAGATTGTCTCATTGTAGTAGTTTACTGTTCTGTACTGACATGGTCAGATTGTTCTCATTGTAGTAGTCTCTACTGTCTGTAGTGACATGGTCAATTGTCTCATGTAGTAGTTCTACTTCGTAGTTGACATGGTCAAATTGTCTCATTGTAGTAAGTTCTACCTGTTCTGGTAGAGTGACATGGTCAGATTGTCTCATTGTAGTAGTTCTACGTTCTGTAGTGACATGGTCAATTATGTCTAACTTGTAAGTAGTTCTACTGTTCTGTAGGTGACATGGTCAGATGCTTCATTGTAGTAGTCTACTGTTCTGTTAGGTGACATGGTCAATGTCTCATTGTAGTAGTTCTACTGTTCGTGTAAATGACATGGTAGATGTCTCATTGTAGTGAGTTTCTACTGTTCTGTAAGTGCCATGGTCAGATTGTCTCATTGTATAGTTCTACCGTTCTGTAGGTGACATGGTCAGATTTGTCTCATGTATAGTTCTTACTGTCTGTAGATGACATATGGTCAGATTTCTCATTGTCAGTAGTTTCTACTGTTCTGTAAGATGGACATGCAGATTGTACTCATTGTAGTAGTCTACTGTTCTGTAGGATAACATGGTTCAGATTGTCTCATTAGTAGTTCTACTGCTTCTGAGATGACATCGTCAACCCTATGTCTCATTGTAGAGTTCTTACTGTTCTGTAGATGACTATGTTCAGATTGTCTCATTGTAAAGTGTAGTTCCCGTCTAGATTGACTGGTCCAGATATGTCTCATTGTAGTAGTTCTACTAGTTCTGTAGTGACATAGTCAGATTGTACTCATTGTAATAAGTTCTACTGTTCTGTACGTACATGGCAGATTGTCTCATTGTAGTATGTTCTCGACCGTTCTGTAGGTGACCATGGTCAAGATTGCTCTCATTGTAGTAGTTCTACTGTTCTTAAGTGACATGTCAGATTGTCTCATGTAGTAGTCTTAACCGTTCTGTAGGTGGACATGGTAGATGTTCTCATTGTAGTAGTTCTTCTGTTCTGTAGTGACATTGTCAGATTGTCTCATTGTAGTAGTTCTTACTTTCTGTAGGGGTGACATGGTCAATGTTCCATTGTAGTAGTTCTACCGTTCTGTAGGTGACAATGGTCAGATTGTGCTCATTGTAAGTAGTTCTACCGTTCTGTAGTGACATGTTCAGATTGTCTCATTGATATTAGTTCTACGTTCTGTAGATGACTGGTCGATTGTCTCATTGTAGTAGTTCTACTGTTCTTAGGTGACATGGTCAATTGTCTCGATATGTAAGTAGTTCTCTGGTTCTTGTAGGATGACAATGGTCAGATTGTATCTCATTGTAGAGTTTCTACCGTTCTGTAGTGACATGGTCAGATTTGTCTCATATGTAGTATTCTACCGTTTCTTAGTGACATGTGTACAGATTGTCTCATTGTATAGTCAGCTGTGCGTAGATGACATGGTCAGATTGTCTCATTGTAGTAGTCTACTACGTTCTTAGTGACATGGTCAGAATTGTCCATTGTAGTAAGTAGTTTCTACCGTTCTGTAGAGTTACATGGTCAGATTGTTCTCATTGTAGTAGTTCTACCCTTTATGTAGGTACCATGTCAGATATGTCTCGTGTAAGTAGTTCTACCGTGTCTGTAGAGTGACATTGGTCAGATGTCTCATATGTAGTAGTTTCTACGTTCTGTAGTGACATGTCAGATTGTCTCATTTGTAGTACGTTCCGTTCTGTAGATGACATGGTCAGATTGTCTCATTGTGTAGTTCTACTGTTCTGTGAGGACATGTCAGATTGTTCTCATTGTCGTAGTCTCTACTGTTCTGTACGGTGACATGGTCAATTGTCTCATTGTAGTATTTCTACCGTTCTGTACGTGTACAGTCAGATTGTCTCATTGTATAGTTCTACCTGTTTCTTAGGTGACATGGTTCAGATTGTCTCATTTAGTAGTTTCTACTGTTCTGAGCGTGACATGGTCAGATTGTCTCATTGTAGTAGTTCTACCGTTCTGTGAGGTGACATGGTCGATTGTCTCATATGTAGTAGTTCTACGTTCTGTAGGTGAATGGTCAGTGTCTCATTGTAGTAGTTCTACCTTCTGTAGGTGACATGGTCAGATGGTCTCATTGTAGGTACTTCTTACTGTTCTGTAGGTGACATGGTCAGATTGTCTTCATTGTAGTAAGTTCTACTGTCTGTAGGATGACATGGTCAGATTGTCTCATTGTAGTAGTTCTACCGTTCTGTAGGGTGACATGGTCAGATTGTCTCATTGTAGTAGTTCTTACCGTCTGTAGGTACCATGGTCAGATTGTCTCATTGTATAGTCTACTGTCTCTGTAGTGACATGGTCGATTGTCTCATTGTAGTAGTTCTACCGTTCTGAGATGAACATGGTCAGATTGTCTCATTGTAGTAGTTCTACTGTTCTGTAGTGACATGGTCAGATTGCTCCATTTAGTAGTTCTACTGTTCTGTAGGTGACATGGAGTCAGATTGTCTCATTGTAGTAGTTCTACCGTTCTGTAGGTGACATGTCAGATTGTCTCATTGTAGTAGTTCTACCGTTCTGTAGTGACATCGATCATTGTCCATTGTAGTAGTTCTACTGTTCTGTAGTGACATGGTCAGATTGTCTCATTAGTAGTATTCTACCGTTGCTCGTAGATGACATGGTCAGATTGTCTCATTGTAGTAGTTCTACTGTTCTGTAAGGTGACATGGTCAGATTGTCTCATTGAGTAGTTCTACCGTTCTGTAGGTGACATGGTCAGATTTGTCTCATTGTAGTAGTTCTACCGTTCTGTAGTGACATGTCAGATTGTCTCATTGTAGTAGTCTTACTCGTTCTGTACGCGTGACATGTCAGATTGTCTCATTGGTAGTAGTTCTACTGTTCTGTAGATGACATGGTCAGATTGTCTCATTGTAGTAGTTCTTACCGTTTCCTTAGGTGACATGGTCAGATTGTCTCATTGTAGCTAGTTCTACCGTCTCTGTAGCATGACATGTCAGATTGTCTCATTAGTAGTTCTACTGTTCTGTTAGGTACATGGTCAGATTTCTCATTGTAGAGTTCTACCGTTCTGTAATGACATGGTCAGATTGTCTCATTGTAGTAGTTCTACTGTTCTGTAGTGGTGACATGGTCAGATTGTCTCATTGTAGTAGTTCTACTGTTCTGTAGATGACATGGTCAGATTGTCTCATTGTTAGTATTCTACCGTTCTGTAGGATGACATGGTCAGATTGTCTCATTGTAGTAGTTTTCTACCGTTCTGTAGGTGACATGGTCAGATTGTCTCATTGTAGTAGTTCTACCGTTCTGTAGATGAACTGGTCAGATTGTCTCATTGTAGTAGTTCTACCGTTCTGTAGATTGACATGGTCAGATTGTCTCATTGTAGTAGTTCTACCGTTCTGTAGGTGACATGGTCAGATTTGTTTTATCTTTTTCATTGTAGTAGTTCTACCGTTCTGTTAGATGACATGGTCAATTGTCTCATTGTAGTAGTTCTAGCTGTTCTTGTAGTGACATGAGCAGATTGTCTCATTGTAGTAGTTCTACCGTTCTGTAGGTGACATGGTCAGATTGTCTCATTGTAGTAGTTTCACGTTCTGTAGGTGACTGGTCAATTGTCTCAGTATAGCTTTCTACGTTCTGTAGATGACATGGTCAGATTGTCTCATTGTAGTAGTTCTACCGTTCTGTAGATGACATGTGTCAGATTGTCCATTTGTAGTAGGTTCTACTGTTCTGTAGTGTACATGGTCAGATTGTCTCATGTAGTAGTTCTACCGTTCTGTAGTGACATGTCAGATTGTCTCATTGTAGTAGTTCTACCGTGTCTGTAGATGACATGTCAGATTGTCTCATTGTAGTAGTTCTACTGTTCTGTAGATGACATGGTCAGAATTGTCTCATTGTAGTAGTTGCTACCGTTCTGTAGGTACATGGTCAGATGTGTCTCCATGTAGTAGTTTCTACCGTTCTGTAGTGACATGGTCAGTTGTCTCATTGTAGTAGTTCTACTCGTTCTGTAGATGACATGTCAGATTGTCTCATTGTAGTAGTTCTACCGTTCTGTAGATGACATGGTCAGATTGTCTCATTGTAGTAGTTCTACTGTTCTGTACGTGACATGGTCAGATTGTCTCATTGTAGTATTCTCGTAGTTCTGTAGCGTACAATGGTCAGATTGTCTCATTGTAGTTCTATCGTTCTGTAGGTGACATGGTCAGATTGTCTCATTGTAGTAGCTTCTACCGTTCTGTAGGTGACATGGTCAGATTGTCTCATTGTAGTAGTTCTACTGTTCTGTAGATGACATTGTCAGATTGTCTCATTTAGTAGTTCTACTGTTCTGTAGGATGACATGGTCAGATTGTCTCATTGTAGTAGTTCTACGTTCTGTAGTGACATGGGTCCAGATTGTCTCATTGTAGTAGTTCTACTGTTCTGTAGGTGACATGGTTCAGATTGTCTCATTGTAGTAGTTCTACCGTTCTGTAGATGAACATGGTCAGATTGTCTCATTGTAGTAGTTCTACTGTTCTTAGATGACAATGGTCAAGATTGTCTCATTGTAGTAGTTCTTACCGTTCTGTAGTACATGGTCAGAATTGTCTCATGTAGTAGTTCTACCGTTCTGTAGATGACATGTCATATTGTCTCATTGTAGTAGTTCTACTGTTCTGTAGTGACATGTCAGATTGTCTTTCATTGTAGTAGTTCTACTGTTCTGTAGGTGACATGGTCAGATTGTCTCATTGTAGTAGTTCTTACTGTTCTGTAAGATGACATGGTCAGATTGTCTCAATTGTAGTAGTTCTACCGTTCTGTAGGTGACATGGTCAATTGTCTCATTGTAGTAGTTCTACCGTTCTGTAATGACATGGTCAGATTGTTTCATTTGTAGTAGTTCTACCGTTCTGTAGGTGACATGGTCAGATGGTCTCATTGTAGTATTCTACTGTTCTGTAGGTGACATGTCAAGCATTGTCTCATTGTAGTAGTTCTACTGTTCTGTAGGGTGACATGGCAAGATGCTCATTGTAGTAGTCTACTGTTCTGTAGATGACATGGTCAGATTGGTCCATTGTAGTAGTTTCTGTAGTTCTGTAGGACATGGTCAGATTGTCTCATTGTAGTAGTTCTACCGTTCTGTAGTGACATTCAGATTGTCTCATTTAGTAGTTCTACTCGTTCTGTAGATGACATGGTCCAGATTGTCCTCATTGTAGTAGTTCTACTGTTCTGTAGATGACATGGGTCAGATTGTCTCATTGTAGTAGTTCTACCGTTCTGTAGGTGACATGGTCAGATTGTTCTCTTGTAGTAGTTCTACCGTTCGTAGATGACATGGTCAAGATTGTTTCATTGTAAGTAGTTCTACTGTTCTGTAGATGACATGGTCAGATTGCTCATTGTAGTAGTTCTACCGTTCTGTAGGTGGACAGTGGTCAGATTGTCTACATTTAGTAGTTCTACCTGTTCTGTAGGTTGACCATGGGTCAGATGTCTCATTGTAGTAGTTCTACCGCTTCTGTTAGATGACATGGTCAGATTGTCTCATTGTAGTAGTTCTACTGTTCTGTAGGTGACATGTCAGATTTGTCTCATTGTTAGTAGTTCTTTACATGTTCTGTAGGTACATGGTCAGATTGTCTCATTGTAGTAGTTCTACCGTTCTGTAGATGACATGGTCAGATTGTTCTCATTGTAGTAGTTCTACGTCTGTAGGTGACTGTCAGATGTCTCATTGTAGAGTTCACCGTTCTGTAGGTGACATGGTCAGATTGTCTCATAGTGTAGTATTCTACTGTTCTGTAGTGACATGTTCCGATTTGTCTCAGTAGGTAGTTTCTACCGTTCTGTAGGATGACATGGTCAGATTGTCTTCATTTAGTAGTTCTACTTTCTGTAGGTGACATGGTCAGATTGTCTCATTGTAGTAGTTCTACCGTTCTGTAGGTGACATGGTCTCAGAGTGTCTTCATTGTAGTAGTTTCTACCGTTCTGTAGATGACTATGGTCAGATTGTTCTCATTGTAGTAGGCTACTGTTCTGTAAGTGACATGCGTCAGATTGTCTCATTGTAGTAGTTCTACTGTTCTTGTCATTCTTTGGCTGACTATGGTCAGATTGTCTCATTGTAGTAGTTCTACTGTTCTGTAGATGACATGGTCAGATTGTCTCAGTGTAGTATCTACTGTTCTGTAGGTGACATGTCAGATTGATCTCATTGTAGTAGTTCTACCTTCTGTAGGTGCAATGGTCAGATTGTCTCATTGTAGTAGTTCTACTGTTCTGTAGGTGACATGGTCAGATTGTCTCATTGTAGTAGTTCTACCGTTCTGTTAGGTGACATGGTCAGATTGTCTCATTGTAGTAGTTCTACCTTTCTGTAGTACATGGTCAGATTGTCTCATTGTAGTAGTCTACCGTTCTGTAGTGACATGCGTCAGATTGTCTCATGTATATTCTACTCGTTCTGTAGGTGACTGGTCAGATTGTCTCATTGTCTAGTAGTGTCTACCGTTCTGTAGATGACATGGTTCAGATGTGTCTCATGTGTAGTAGTTCTACCGTTCTGTAGGTGACATGGTCAGGATTGTCTCATTGTAGTAGTTCTACCGTTCTGTAGGTGACATGGTCAGATTGTCTCATTGTAGTAGTTCTACTGTTCTGTAGGTGACATGGTTCAGATTGTCTCATTGTAGTAGTTCTACCGTTCTGTAGGTGACATGGTCAGATTGTCTCATTGTAGTAGTTCTACTGTTCTGTAGATACATGGTCAGATTGTCTCATTGTAGTATTCTACTTTCTGTAGGTGACATTGTCAGATTGTTCATTGTGTCTCATTGTAGTAGTTCTACCCGTTTCTGTAGTTGACATGGTCAGATTGTCTCATTGTAGTAGTGTTCTACCGTTCTGTAGGTGACATGTCAGATGTCTCATGGTAGTAGTTTACCGTTCTGGATGAATGTCAGATTGTCATCATGTAGTAGTTCTAACCGTTCTGTAGGTGACATGGTCAGATTGTCTCATTGTAGTAGGTTCTAACGTTCTTGTAGATGGACATGTCGTCAGATTGTCTCATTGTATATATTCTACCTGTTCTGTAGGTGACATGGTCAGATTGTCTCATTGCTAGTAGTTCTACCGTTCTGTAGTGACATGGTCAGATTGTCTCATTGTAGAGTTCTACCTGTTCTGTAGGTGGACATGTCAGGGATTGTCTCATTGTAGGCTAGTTTCACGTTCTGTAGTGACATGGTCAGATTGTCTCCAATTTGTAGTAGTATCTTACCGTCTGTAGTGAACATGGTCAGATTGTCTCATTGTAGTAGTTCTACTGTTCTGTGAGGTGAACATGGTCAGATTAGTCTCATTGTAGTGTTCTACTGTTCTGTAGGTGACATGGTCAGATTGTCTCATTGTAGTAGTTCTACGTTCTGTTTAGGTGGACATGGTTCGATTGTCGCATTGTAGTAGTTCTACTGTTCTGTAGAGTGACCATGGTCAGATTGTCTCATTAGTAGTATTCTACTGTTCTGTACGGGACATGGCTCAGATTGTCTCATTGTAGTAGTCTACACGTCTGTAGGTGAACGTATGGTCAGATTGTCTTCATTGGTAAGTTAGTTCTACCGTCTGTAGATGACATAGGTCAGATTGTCTCATGTAGTAGTTCTACTTCTGTAGGTACATGGTCAGATTGGTCATTGTAGTAGTTCTACTGTTCTGTAGGTGACATGGTCAGATTGTCTCATTGTAGTAGTTCTACCTTTCTGTAGATGACATGGTCAGATTGTCTCATTGTAAGTAGTTCTACCTGTTCTGTGGTGACATGGTCAGATTGTCTCATTGTAGTAGTTCTTTACTCGTTACTGTAGATGACATGGTCAGATTGTCTCATTAGTAGTTCTACTTGTTCTGTAGGTGACATGGTCAGCATTGTCTCATTGTAGTAGTTTCTACCGTTCTGTAAGGTGACCATGGTTCAGATCTGTCTCATTGTAGTATTCTACTGTTCTGTAGGTGACATGGTCAGATTGTCTCATTGTAGTAGTTTCTACCGTTCTGATAGATGACATGGTCATTATTGTCTCATTGTAGTAGTTCTACCGTTCTGTAGTTGACATGGTCAGATTGTCTCATTGCATCAATGTTCTTATGGTCCAAATGTATTGTAATGGGCCAGAACTGACACATGCAGGCATCAAATAACATGAAATCAATGTGAATCTATTACAATTTCACATATTGCATTGTCACTTAATAGGTTGGGAAATAGAGAAAATTCAGATTATTTCCCCAAAATTCCCAGGTTTTCTAGAAATCCTGGTTGGATGATTCTGAATCAGGATGTAAAATAAGCGGGAAAACCAGAAACCTCCAACCAGGTTTTTGGTAAAACCAGGGAATATTGGGAAAATTACCAGAATTTTACAACCCTATTGAGCAATCAAATATATTCTATTTTGCAGCATTTCCTCACAGATGAAATATGACAGAGACAACTGAAGGCTGAGCCTGCAGCTGGATCTGCACTGGGTCCCTGAGGAGTAGATGTCCGCCAGTCAGTCAGTCCTCTGAAACTCCTCCTGAACTAAATCCACTAATAATACTAGAAGGGAGAGGCTCTATCAGCACATAATTTCAAAGGTCTGACTGACTGCTTTGACATTCTCACTCTCTGGAGTCTGGAGAGAAGAAAATAACTGTGCAGTGTCGGTGGTCTAGCTCCCGGCAGTGACACATATTCCTCTCACCACCGGATACCAGGTTTCAACCCCCACTCCAACCCTCTGTCATTTTGGACTCAATAAAGAAACAAGATTCTGGGCCTCGATACACAGCGTATCAAATTGACTCCCTCATCATTATCTCTTATCGTGACATTTCTACCGTGATATCATTGAACTTGTATCAAAGGTTTGGATGAGATTGCATTTGAATCAAAAGACAGGGCTGTAACCTGTAGTCCACTTTGATTTCATTAGGAGAACCTAAGTCCTTGGTCCACCTCATGCGGCCGGTTAAGAGCAATAGTACTGAAAGAGATGCAAATGTATTTATCTCTGCTGAGACTGAGCTAGTGGTGTCAGTCAGAGTGTTGGTGGCCGAGTAAGAGCCCCAGGGAGTCACTAGGCCACGAGGCAGCAGGGACAGGTATGCTGTACACCAGGGAGTCACTAGGCCACTAGGGAGCAGGGACAACAACGTATCACCGGGGGCAAACTACCTGCCCTCAATGACATCTTACTTTACTCATATCATATGTATATACTGTATTTATACCATCTATTGCACTCTATTTGCACTATGCCACTCCGCCATCGCTCATCCATATATATTTATATGTACATATTCTCATTCACCCCTTAGATTTGTATGCATTAGGTAGTTGTTAGATTACTTGTTAGATATTACTGCACTGTCGGAACTAGAAGCACGAGCATTTCGCTACACTCGCATTATCTGCTAACCATGTGTAGTGACCAATCAAATTTGATTCGAGGTCTCAGGTTACATGACATTCTCAACTGTTGTCCTCTTTTCCCAGTAATTTCCCACTGCGGCTGAGCTTAGACTCACAGTATGACAAACAGTACGAAGAGACTGTTGATAAAGTTCAGTTCAAGTTGAGGATTATGAGGAGGACACAGAAAATGACTGACGCAGTGTTGTTTTCCATTGAAGTCATATGGCGTTGCCGCCACAAAGTCATCAACATTATCAAAGACGTTGGTTACGTGTGGCAGCGGTAGTGCTGCAATCGACCATGCACGCATAGGAGTGACATGGGTTTGTATCCCAACCCCAGCCACTTTCTCCCCTCCACACAACTATACATCCACAGTAGATCTACATTCTGAACTGTCTGAATAAAGAGAAAAATACGGGAAAGCTCTCTAGGTCTGTCTGAATACCCCTACCTAAGTTCTAAATAGTACTCTGACTGGGTATGCAAAAAAACAGAAAAGATTTACAGTATGTGACCTGCTGGAGGTCAATTGCAGGGCGCTGGCAGTGCACCTCCTTGCACAAGGCGAGGTAGCGGTCCTGCTGCTGGGTTGTTGCCCTCCTACGGCCCTCCTCCACGTCTCCTGATGTACTGGCCTGTCTCCTGTGTAGCGCCTCCATGCTCTGGACACTACCGTGACAGACACAGCAAACCTTTTTGCCACAGCTCGCATTGATGTGGCCATCCTGGATGAACTGCACTACCTGAGCCACTTGTGTGGGTTGTAGACTCCGTCTCATGCTACCACTAGAGTGAGAGCACCGCCAGCATTCAAAAGTGACCAAAACATCAGCCAGGAAGCATAGGAACTGAGAAGTGGTCTGTGGTCACCACCTGCAGAATCACTCCTTTTTTGGGGTGTCTTGCTAATTGCCTATAATTTCCACCTTTTGTCTATTCCATTTGCACAACAGCATGTGAAATTTATTGTCAATCAGTGTTGCTTCCTAAGTGGACAGTTTGATTTCACAGAAGTGTGATTGACTTGGAGTTACATTGTGTTGTT
>NC_036852.1:9372494-9394678 GCF_002910315.2 Salvelinus sp. IW2-2015
GGTATGCTGTACACCAGGGAGTCACTAGGCCACTAGGGAGCAGGGAACATGTATTAAGTGTTCCCTTTATTTTTTTGAGCAGTGTATTATTTTAGCACATGAAAGGGTCCCGCACCATTATAACCTAACCGAAAGCAGATGTGGGCGTTAACAAGCAAGCTCTGAGATGAAAAGATAATAATGGAAAAAAGTCAAGGGAAGCTATTTTCATATAGAGGGAGGGGACTCTATACGTTATGCAAAGACAGAATCCTATAAAGGCAGGACTCTGTAATATGAGAATTTAGTATTTTTCCATGGAGGGGCTCGGCCCTGTTACGTTTGTGATAGGGTCCTTCCATGGAAGGGCTCATTTTTGCTACTTTGTATTAAAGTCTATATTGAATTCACAAGTTCTTGTAAGAGTGTTATATTTCTGAGACGATTCTCCACGACAATACCACCCCAATAAATCCATGGATGACGCAATCGCCTGCACACTGCCCTATGCCATCTGGACAAGAGGAATACCTATGTAAGAATACTGTTCATTGACTACAGCTCAGCATTCAACACCATAGTACCCTCCAAGCTAATCATTAAGATTGGGACCCTGGGTCTGAACCCTGTGCAATTGGGTCCTGGACGTCCTGACGTTAGGCAACAACACCTCCACTACGTTGATCATCAACACAGGGGCTCCACAAGGGTGCGTGCTCAACCCCTTCCTGTACTCCCTGTTCACCCATGACTGCGTGGCGTGTCCAACTTAATCATCAAGTTTGCCGACGACAACAATGGTAGGCCTGATTACCAACAACGACGAGACAGTGTACAGGGAGGTGAGGACCCTGAGTGGTGCCTGGAAAATAACCTCTCCAACGTCAACAAAACGAAGGAGATGATCGTGGACTTCAGGAGACAGCAATGGGAGCACACCGCCATCCACTGGGCCGCAGTGGAGAAGGTGAAAAGCTTCAGGTTCCTCGCCGTACACATCACTAACAATCTGAAATGGTCCACCCACACAGACAGACAGTTCTTCAGGAGGCTAAAGAACCCAGTAACTCAACCCTGCACCTTAGAGGCTTATGCCCTATGTACAGTACATAGAAATTGAACACTGGTCACTTGAATAATGTTTACATACTGTTTAACCCACTTCGTATGTCATTTTTTTGTGGGCTCCCGAGTGGCGCAGATGAAGGCACTGCATCTCTAAGTCTAAGGCACTGCATCTCAGTGCAAGAGGTGTCACTATAGTACCTGGTTCGAATCCAGGCTGTATCACATTCAGCCGTGATTGGGAGTCCCATAGGGTGGCGCAAAAATTGGCCTTCGCCGGGGTAGGCCGTCATTGTAAATAAGAATTTGTTCTTAACTGACTTGCCTAGGTAAATAAAGGTTAAATAAATACAAATTGATCTGCTCTGAATATATAGTTTTATAAAGCATGGCTCTAGTCTATCCTTTTCCACTGGTGGTACCAACTTTTTCAGTTGATGGCACAAGATTTGGTCGCACCAATTTTTTCACCACTGAGCGCCGATTAATGACTTGACCAGTGGTTTTGACTATTGCTGTACAATTTATCTATTTCTGTACAAATACTATTCTATCCATAATGTCTATACATGCCATAATATACATATATACACACACACACTGAACAAAAATATAAACACAACATGCAATAATTTTACTGAGTTACAGTTCATATAAGGAAATCAGTCAATTTAAATAAATTCATTAGGCCCTAATCTATGGATTTGGACAAGAAAAATTTAAAAGTAGGCGTTGTGGCCTCCCGGGTGGCGCAGTGGTCTAGGGCACTGCATCGCAGTGCTAGCTGCGCCACCAGAGTCTCTGGGTTCGCGCCCAGGCTCTGTCGCAGCCGGCCGCGACCGGGAGGTCCGTGGGGCGACGCACAATTGGGCTAGCGTCGTCCGGGTTAGGGAGGGTTTGGCCGGTAGGGATATCCTTGTCTCATCGCGCTCCAGCGACTCCTGTGGTGGGCCGGGCGCAGTGCGCGCTAACCAAGGGGGCCAGGTGCACGGTGTTTCCTCCGACACATTGGTGCGGCTGGCTTCTGGGTTGGAGGCGCGCTGTGTTAAGAAGCAGTGCGGCTTGGTTGGGTTGTGCTTCGGAGGACGCGTGGCTTTCGACCTTCGTCTCTCGATTAGCGATGATACAAGATAGTAATTACTAGCGATTGGATACCACGAAAATTGGGGAGAAAAGGGGATAACATTTAATAAAATAATAAATAAAAATAAAAAGTAGGGGTCGTGGATCAGAAAACCAGTCAGTATCTGGTGACCACCATTTGCCTCATGCAGTGCGACATCTCCTTCGCATAGTTGATCAGGCTGTTTATTGTGGCCTGTGGAATGTTCTCCCACTCCTCTTCAATGGCTGTGTGAAGTTGCTGGATACTGGCGTGAACTAGAAGACGCTGTCATACACATCGATAGTGCGCATCCCAAACATGCTCAATGGGTGACATGTCTGGTGAGTATGCAGGCCATGGAAGAACTGGGGCATTTTCAGCTTTCAGGAATTATGTACAGATCCTTGCGACATGGGGCCGTGTATTACAATGCTGAAACATGAGATGGCGGCAGATGAATGGCACGACAATGGGCTTTAGTATCTCGTCACGATATCTCTGTGCATTGAAATTTCTATCTATAAAATACAATCGTGTTCGTTATCTGTAGCTTGTTCGTGCCCATACCATAACCCCACTGCCACCAGGGAGCACTCTGTTCACAACGTTGACATGAGCAAACCGCTCGCCCACACGAAGCCATCTGCTCGGTACAGTTGAAACAGGTGTGGCCAGTGTCCATCGAAGGTGAGCATTTTCCCACTGAAGTTGGTTACGACGCCGAACTGCAGTAAGGTCAAGACCTTGGTGAGGACGACGAGAACGTAGATGAGCTTCTCTGAGATGGTTTCTGACAGTTTGTGCAGAAATTATTTGGTTGTACAAACACACAGTTACATCAGCTGTCTGGGTGGCTGGTCTCAGATGATCCCGCATGATGTGGAGGTCCTGGGCTGGCGTGGTTACACGTGGTCTGCGGTTGAAAAACCATTCCAAGTGAAGCTGGTTGAGAGAATGCCAAGAGTGTGCAAAGCTGTCATCGAGGCAAAGGGTGGCTACTTTGAAGAATCTAAAAATGATTTGTTTAACACTTTTTTGGTTACTACATGATTCCATATCTGTGGGACTCCCAAGGTCAAGGGGTCTGAATACTTTCCGAAGGCACTGTATATTTATACTCCGGACTCCAATATTGACCACCCTAATATTTCTATATTCCTTAATTCTGTTCTTTTACTTTTAAATGTGTGTGTATTGTTGCGTATTGTCAGATACTACTACACTGTTGGAGCTAGGAACACAAGCATTTCGCTACACCCACAATAACATCTGCTAAATATCTGTATGCGACCAATATCATTTTGTTTGATTTAGATTCGATTGTATTCAACGTGTATTTATCAACCCCCCTAAGTTGTGCTGCTATTTATGCCATGACACTTGAGGGCAAGCATTTAAGTGCACTTCATACTTCATGGTCCCGTGTGGCTCAGTTGGTAGAGCATGGCGCTTGCAACGCCAGGGTTGTGGGTTCATTCCCCACGGGGGGACCAGGATGAATATGTATGAACTTTCCAATTTGTAAGTCGCTCTGGATAAGAGCGTCTGCTAAATTACTTAAATGTAAATGTAATACAACAAAACAAACGGACCTTGAAGTTGAAGGGAAGAACATTACTGTACTCACAAACTGGGAGTTGTCAAGGGGCATAGCAGAGATAGTCTTGTAGTTGTCCATGAGCGCTGTGTCAAACTCCTGCAGACCTCCGTTGGTGTGGACCACCTTGTCCTTGACAAAGATGCTGACGGCACGCAGCATGAAGGACACAAACAGGTGCATGTGGATGTAGTTCCTAGTGCAGTGGAGGCGTCTGCATGGCAGGCAGACAGGTGCAAAACACTCAAGGCTCAACAATCACTATATTCAATCAATGACATGTATTTTATAAAACCCTTTTTACATCAAGCAGTTGTCACAAAGTGCTTTACCCAGCCTGAACCCCAAAGAGCAAGCAACGCAGTAGCAAAAGGACAGTGGCTAAAAAAAAACTAGGTAGAAACCTAGAGAGAAATTCGAAACATCTACATGTTTGTTTTGGCATTCAAACCTAGTTAATTGTGTTGAGGAATTTGGAAATGTACAGTTAATACACATACATTATAAAACCGAACTGCATTGAAAACAATAACCTGAATTGAGTAAAATACACTAAATTCCAAGTTCTTAAAATCAAATTGCTTCACCGCAAATCAGCTTCCTCAGATCATTTGAGTTTGTTTTACGGTGTACGGTGATTTTTTTCAACAGCATCTGTGTTGAAATACTGAGGGAAGATGCTTGAGAGTAATACGTCCTTCTCTAACTGCATTCATGATATTGACAACTCATAACGAAAAGCATTGATATGTTGGATTCACGTCTCCAACTCAACCAACTAAATAAATCTCTTGTACCCTCATTTATTTTATTATGGACTTTGGTTTTGGAGTTTGTTTTTAAGCTATTAAAACACTCCATTTATACCAAGTTTAATTCTCCTGCGCTTGACTTCCCTGCCACCTACATACACGGCGTGACAGGCTCAGATGAAACTATCCAAACACTAGATATCCTTTTAAAACGTTGATATTTAGCTGTGTTGTGAAACACAATTCAATAATATTTTTTGTAATATAGTAAATAGCCTAGAGTTAAGGCTATCTTACAAACTAATGTAGCAGTGTTTATTCAAACTTAAAATGAGTAACACATCCATGGCCAAATTTTGAGGTTGGCCTAAGAAAGCGTGCATGTTCAAGATAGTATGCAAAGGCTGAAGGTCTGTGGAGATCTTTACAATCGCTATTAAAATCTGTGCAGAATCTTGAACAGCATTGACCACTTGCTTGCACATGTACTTTTATTGTAATCTGAACTGTAATCGAGGTCATTTGGTTGTGTTATTAGATGAAACACAGTGACAACACATTAAGTTGTTGTATAAATACAAAATATCTGACATTGTGTTCCCATTTGAACTTTGTTGTGCTTTTAATGGTTGAAAGCGCAGTGATAACACATTCAGATGACAACTAAACATCTAACATTGTTTTTCCATTGGAATTTAGTTGAGGTTTTAGATGGTTGAAAGCATAGCGATAACACATTGGGAATTCAACAAATCTCTGGCAGTTTTTTTGAGCGGGTGGGCATTTCCCAGAGAATTTGGAGATGAGTCAAGAGGATTGGCCAGGATATGTATTTTTACTTCTCATTTAAATGTGAGACTGTTTTTGGAAAATGGTGATGAACAGATGAGGCCTAGTACTGTATGACCTCAGTGGCATTTACACATGTGGATAGAGCAGCAAAGACTTTTCTTTGAAGTGAACATAGAAATATATGGATAATAATGTCCTTTCTCCCAAAGTCTGCACTTGTTCACTTCCTTTCTTAGACCGAAAGGAAATGACTGGTATAAGAATGACTATATTTGTGAGAAGGAGCGCACAACTGCACACTTCTGGAAAAAGGACCAATTGTTGGGACACAAGGCTGTCTTACCTGAAGTAGCCTATGATGACAAAGGCCCCTAGAAGAGAGATGAAGGACAGTGCATATCCAACGGTGTACATGACGTACAGCCGGTCAAAGAAGTCCTGCTAGAGAGAAATGGATATGTTATAGACCTGCTACACTGTTTACGCCGGGAGAAAGTTCGGTTTTTAGCTTCTACGCTAGCTGCCTGTGCTCCCGACGCCCCAGTGTAGCTCCGCTGTTAGCATGAGTCAGAGCAACTCAAGTATTGTCATGAGTCAAGTCTGTAACCACAACAACGTTAATTGGAATCTTAGGTGTGACTGAAGTGGTGATTGGGATTACCTTTTCCTCCTCTTGACCAGGTAAAAGGAATTTTAAGCAGTCGGAATAATTGGACCACGTTCGGTTCAACCCCTCCACAGAAACCCAGGAACCGTTGACATCACACTTCCTGTATGCATGACCTGGACATACACACAGACACAGGCACACAGACACCACACACACGGTCTGGTCATTAACATTGCAACATACAGTTAACTTCCAAAACAAAGGAAACACCAACATAAAGTATCTTAATAGGGTGATGGGCCACCACGAGCCAGAACAGCTCCAATACACCTTGGAATGGATTCTACAAGTGTCTGGAACTATATTGTAGGGATGCGACACCATTCTTCAATGAGAAATTCTATAATTTAGTGTTTTGTTTATGGTGGTGGACAACGCTGTCTCAGGCACCGGTCCAGAATCTCCCATAAGTGTTCAATTGGGTTGAAGTCTGGTGACTGAGACGGCCATGGGATATGGTTTACATCGTTTTCATGCTCATCAAACCATTCAATACGTCAAATCCATTACATGTACATTGCTTTTCTCCATATAATGACCACATGATGCAAACAAATGATTTTAACACAATGGTAATACAGTTAAAAAGGTATTCAATATATTCAATTGATACCATGGGCCAGATTTACTAAGGGTTTGCACCAGCTCAGAAATAAAACATTGAAGCTAGAATCCTCATTTGAAACAAGAACAAAGTGGGTCACCCCGCCTCTGTTTTGGCGAAAAGCTTTTGGATATCAAAATTATAGTTAAAAAAAAAAAAAAAACGTTTCCCTCAGAAAAGCCTCAATTCGTTGGAGCATGGACTCTATAAGGGGTCGAAAGCGTTCCACAGGGAAGCTGGTCCATGTTGACTCCAATGCTTCCCAAAGTTGTGTCAAGTTGGCTGGATGTCCTTTGAGTGGTGGACCATTCTTGATACACATGGGAAACTGTTCAGCTTGAAAAACCCAGCAGCATTGCCGTTCTTGACACAAACTGGCACCTACTACCATACCCCGTTCAAAGGCAATTACATTTTTTGTCTTGCCCATTCACCCTCTCAATGGCACACATACACAATCCAGGTCTCAATTGTCCCAAGGCTTAAATCTTTATTTAACCTGTCTCCTCCCCTTCATCTCCTCTGATTGAAGTGGATTTAACAAGTTACATAAATAAGGGATCAAAGCTTTCACCTGGATTCACCTGGTAATGTCATGGAAAGAGGGGGTGTTCTTCATGTTCTGTATACTCAGTGTATACTCTTCAAGAATCATTGGGTATATATCATAAATGTATAAGTCCAAAAATTGATATAGCAACTAAATATTATAGTGTAAACAAAGATTTGTTTTGGGGTTTTATACCTTTCCCCAATTTTTTTTTTACAAACTTTGCACCCAGTACAAACACTTAATAAATATGGCCTCATGAGTATAGCCTATCTATACCCCAATACCTTGATGGTTGAAGTCGTAGATGTAGCTGGGGCAGGGGACCTTGGTTAGTGCTCCGGTGGATCCCTGAGGCCAACAGATCAGACCATCCCAGCCAGGGGCACAAAGGTCATCTGGATACATAGTGGGAAATGGGAGTTAGGTAATATTAGTGGTGGGCACTAATACTGATAATTACATATGATATAGATTTCACTTGATACCGATATGAGCAATTCATATCGTGATATTGTTTTATTTGTGTTTGATATCGGTATATGGAAGGCATATTATGATATTGGTTTATCCTTCCTGTTATTTTACACTATTATGTAAAAACCCATACTGTACATGACTGTTCCTGCATGCACAAACCCCTCTCACAGACCTTCTCACTGGCTCTCAACTTAGTGACTTAATTGCCTGTGGTGAATGGACTTATTTAAATATCGAAAAAATTCAAGTGATATATTAGTATGGATTTTCCATATTAGTGCCCTTCACTAGATAATATACTATGGCAATATGCCAAATATGTAACATTTACTGACATATTGCCATTATACGTCAAATCTTCACAATTACAAACGTCAATATGTCTGATGTAGATATTTTAGGCTTTTACGTTCATAAGTGACATTATTTGGACATTGTGTTGGAGGCTATCGTCATCAAAGGAACGCAGGCTCCCAGGCCAAATACCATGGCCACTCCTTCGGATAAATCTGAACTTAAAAGCAATCATTGCTATTGAACTCAAGGCGTTATCATTGAAAGGTTTCATTGACTTGTTGCTTTTGTGCCCGTCAATGGTAAGTGCTGGTGATCTTGCAGACATTGGACATTGAGTGAATCAATTTAAGAAAGGGCAAATATCCAGCAGTGTGCACTCAGTCCACATCATTAATGAAACAAGCTGAAGAAGAATCAATTTACTACATATCGGCTCCATGGACAAAAACTCTTTCTCCCACTATTAAACCTCCGCTCCCTTGATTAAACACATTTCTAATATGAATCTATATTCCATGATGAGAGTGTGAGGTGGAAAGACAAAGCTTATGAGTCACTCATTAGCGACAAGTGCAAAAACATTGCTCATAGTCATTACAGCTATATATACACACACACACACCATCTGTCCACCAGATGAGTAGGCTAGTGGGAGAGCACTAGGAGTAATAGGTTGTCGTCTTTTGTCAGCTAGCCCTCCTGATGGTTCAGTGAAACAAGTGACTAGGGTGGGTGTGTGTCACAAATTGCACCCTATTCCCTTTATAGTACACGACTTTTAGTGCCATTTGGGACGCAAGCTGAGACTGAGTAATAAAGACCTAAGACGGAGAAAAAATAAGTAGTAAATAGATTTAAATCAATTAATCTATTTTATGATTGCAATTAGGGTTGCACATTTTGGGGAATATTCAGAGGTGGAAACTTTCCGTGGGAATTAACGGGAATATATGGGAATTAATATCAATACCATTTAAATGTAGATGTTTTTTGTTTTTTGCATACCATATACGGAGACAGAAACAGAAACCTTTTACCTTATCATAAGTAGACATAATTGGAAATTATTAAATCCTTCCAATAGAAATAAAAACAATTTAAAATCAAATCAAATTTTATTTGTCACATACACATGGTTAGCAGATGTTAATGTGAGTGTAGCGAAATGCTTGTGCTTCTAGTTCCGACAATGCAGTAATAACCAACAAGTAATCTAACCTAACAATTCCACAACTACTACCTTATACACACACGTGTAAAGGGATAAAGAATATGTACATAAAGATATATGAATGGCATAGGCAAGATGCAGTAGATGGTATAGAGTACAGTATATACATATGAGATGAGTAATGTAGGGTATGTAAACATAAAGTGGCATAGTTTAAAGTGGCTAGTGATACATGTATTACATAAAGATGGCAAGATGCAGTAGATTATATAGAGTACAGTATATACATATAAGATGAGTAATGTAGGGTATGTAAACATTATATTAAGTGGCATTGTTTAAAGTGGCTAGTGGTACATTTTTACATAATTTCCATTCCATTTAGTTACGAATTGAACTTTAATTAAATGAGTTGACTCGTCACATGGGATGATTTCACTGAAAAACAAAAGGGAATATTGAATGATCCCCAATGATCCATCGCATCTCCCAAAAACGTTTTCAACATACATCTGTAAAATGATTGTCTAGAAACTAAAGCTTTGGTTGTCTTCCTCTCAGGCTTCCATGTCTTCTCCCTGGACCTCAATGTCCACTTCATCTTCACTGTCACTTTCCAAACTTGTTGAGGATGGCTCGTCGTCAGGCTCAAAAAGCCTAAAATTAGCCCGGATGGACACAAATTTTTCAACCCCTGTATTGGTCAGCTTGTTGCGTGCTTTGGTGGGTGTGTTCCCAAACAAGGACCAGTTGCGCTCTGAGGTGGCTGATGTTGGTGGGATTTGGAGGATGATGGAGGCAACAGGGGACAGAGCCTCAGATCCACAATGTCCCTTCTACCAGGTGGCTGATGAGATATGTTGGCACAACTGCCATATTGCATCTTCATCCCAAAGCCCTTGCTTGGAAGTGTACTTCGCCAGACTGCCAAGAACCTTGCCCTCATCCAGGCCAAGGTAGCGAGACACGGTAGTGATGACACCATAGGCCTTGTTGATCTCTGCACCAGACAGGATGCTCTTGCCAGCATACTTTGGGTCCAACATGTACGCCACGGCGTGTATGAGATTCAGGCAGAAGTCTTCATGCTTTTTGATGCATTTCAGAACTGCAGTTTCCTCTGCTTGGAGCAACAGTGAAGTGGGCAGGGCAGTACGAATTTCTCCTCTTACATCTGCAAGCAGAGTCTGAACATCAGACAGGATGGCATTGTCTCCCTCAATCTGTGCAATGGCTACTGCTATAGGTTTCAGGAGTTTCAGGCTGCTTACCACTCTCTCCCGAAATACATAATCTAGGAGGATCCTCTTGATGGGGCTGTCCATATCGGAAGACTGTGCTATGGCCATTTCTTGGAGAGACTCCTTCCCCTCCAGGAGACTGTCAAACATGATGACAACACCACCCCAACGGGTGTTGCTGGGCAGCTTCAATGTGGTGCTCTTATTCTTCTCACTTTGCTTGGTGAGGTAAATTGCTGCTATAACTTGATGACCCTTCACATACCTAACCATTTCCTTGGCTCTCTTGTAGAGTGTATACAATGTTGTTTTCAGTGCCATGATGTCCTTGAGGAGCAGATTCAATGCATGAGCAGCACAGCCAATGGGTGTGATGTGAGGTTAGGACTCCACTTTAGACCAAGCAGCCTTCATGTTCGCAGCATTGTCTGTCACTAGTGCAAAAATTTGCTTGACCTTCACTTGAACTCTGTATCCAGCAAATGAGTAGATAAAGCATGTCTGGTTGGAGGGGTGTATGCTGGGCGAAGAACATTCAGAAATATCTTCCAATACACATTGCCTGTGAGCATCAGAGGTGAATCACTTCCATACACAGCTCGAGCAAGACATTAATCAGAATTTCTCTGACTACGTTCCTCCATTGAGTCAAAAACCATTCTGATTCCAGGAGGACCATGAGCTGTTGCTATCGATAAGGTGTCTAATTCATAATTTTCAACTCGAATAGAAGTCGAGGGACTTTTGTCAGAGGTTGCTTGTTGTGAGCGCTGAGGGAACTTTATGCACTTGCCCAGATGATTCTGCATCTTTGTTGTATTCTTCACATATGATTTGGCACAGTATTTTCAAATGTACACAGCTTTCCTTCTACATTAGCTGCAGTGAAATGTCTCCACACATCAGATAGTGCCCGTGGCATTTTCCTGTAAAGATTAGGGAAGAAACTAGTAAAAAAAAACAAATACAATTCCATGTACAGATAAATAGTTAAGCAGTTAGATTAAACAACTCCTGTGTGTAAGATAAATGTTTTAAAATGAAACATGTATGGAAACAGGTGAATTAACACTCCTCAGTTAATAGGCTCAAGCAAGCTAAAACCCATATGGCAGCAAAAACTAACTTGCAGAAATTGTTAACAAGTTAGAAATGATTCAAAACACACCTTGCTCTAGGCTACAATTTAATAGTTAACAAAAAAAATCATGCATGTGATATAAAATATATTCACCCCACCCAGTATTGTCATGAAAACTTACCAGAAAGCATGTAGTCCTTGGCTCAGACAGTGTAGTAGTGTGGGCTCAATAGCATCTCATTAGTGTGCAAGATCTTGAGAATCAGCTGTACATGTGATGGAAGAGTGCACTGTGCATGCAAAGGGTAGTAATTCCATTGAATTGAGAATAGTTTAACCAACATTGCCACACGACCTGGAATTTCCTTATGTGTTTCCCACAAAAAAAGGTTCACTGTTATAAGCTAACTTTTTTGATGAATTTAAGCAAAATTCCCCAAATTCCAGGGCTTAACTTCCCATGGAAAATTGGGAAGTGAAAACTTCCTGAAAAATCCTGGAAATTTATCAGAAAGTTGCCAACCCTTTGCAACCCTAATTGCAATCCAGGTCTAAAGAGAAGTAGATATTTGTATATTTCAGTGTCTCAGCTGCAGTAGCCTTCCTATGCGTATGATGTCATACTTCATTATGTCAGAGCCAAATTGGATCTGATTATAGCTGGGTTGAGGCACATTATCATTTGAAACATCAAAGCATGTTGTATCGATTTAAACTGACAGACAGGAAATGTGCCATATTGGGGTTTGGGACCACTTGCCAGGTGGGTCCCATGTGTAGACAGTGTGAAATACCTTAAAGTGGAACTGACAAATGTTTTAACTACTTTGAAAACATGAAAACAGACAATGATAATATCAGTAAAAAATATCAAATTCCCAGTTTATGCTTCAAAACCAATTTGATGAGGTTTTAAAAATAGGTTATTTTTGACTAGAAATTCCATGAAGTAAGGTAAGGCATTGTTGGCAGAATAGATGGATGCAGTTCAATGCATGATTTATATAATTCACCAATACATTTCTTGGTAGACCAAAAAATATTGCTATCAGGTTGTAAATCACAGCTGGCCTGGTACAGTTTGCTGCCTCCATTCAGGATGCACCGTTTCAGTTTCAATGACTCAATATTCTGGACAAAAACAGATGAATGTAACTAAGGCTGGGAATGTCAGTACAATCAAACTAGCAAGGACAGTGATCACAAGTCAGTCATAATGTGGCTAATAGGCTAGCACACGTGTCAAACAAGGCCCGCAGACCGAATAGGACATACAAGCGAGTATAAATGAGTCAACAGTTGAGACATCTACTTTATGAAATTATGCCATGATGCGCTCAAATCGGTGAATTCAACTTCAATATCTGATTTTCCTCTTGAAAATGTCCATAGGCCTAATGTATTAAACCAAGTTATAATTAATGGATTACATAAATTAGAAACAAAAAAAATGTTTTTACTCATGTACACCAACATGAGTTTTCAGTACATAAAATGTGTCGGGAAAATTGCCACTGTATATTTGTCTTGCTAAACGAGGAAATACTGTATTTCAGATGTACAGAATGATTCTCAAATACTGTGGATACATCCGTCCTTAGTCTGCTCAATTAGCAGGCTTGAAGTGAACACCGGCCTTGTTAACACCGAGGGAGTGGTAATAGGATGACTAATAATGGTTGCAACTGAGATCAGGTGTGTGAGGGATCTTAGCCCGTAGATCACCGGGCAGTAATACGGTGGCCAATAATGGTTAGAATTGGGCCGTTGCCTTTAAAGGAACAATCTCGGGAATCAATACAACAAAGCTAAATAATTGCTATACTGTATATCCTACATTTAAAGACTCAAATGGATGAACCAATCCCAGATTGCCCCGTCATTTAAAATTGAAAAGGGAACACAATCTTATAGGGGAACAGGATGATCTGTTATCATTTAGATCTGGTTTAAGTTATCTGGAAAAACCAAATAAACCGAAAAACATATAATATATATATTATATATAATTTTTGCATACTTTTTTTTATTTATTTTACTCTTATGAAAGGCAGAATATCATTTAGCCAATAAGTGGTTTCATTGATGTCATTTCGGTAACATTTTAAGGGTCCATAATAAACCATTTATAAAAATGGTGTGTTCACCATTTATTAATAATTACTCACATTTGTAAACTGTAATGGGAATTTTTATGTTTGTGCTTTTTTTTTTTATAACAAATGTCTGTCTTTTATTCATGTGCTGTTCTAATAACCTATTTCTGTGTTCATGYAAGTGGCTGACTGTACAAATCCTCACTATCAGTAGCTGCAATTTGGCAGTATGCCCAAACCATGTTTTGAGAACAAACTAAAAAGATAGCTGAGACCTTGAAACTGAGATAAGAGAGAAAGAAGCCTCGTGGGGTGTTGGTCTGTCACACATTTAGAACCGGTATTGGTCGGTCACATGAATGAAACAAARCGSTAATGATKAATTATTTATGCTAAATCATGCAAATATAACTTGTCTGTGTATAGCCGTATATAAGACAACTGCTGGGACTGCCCYRGCAGAGCTCCTGATTGATGTGTACTATGGTGSATTGAGTCGTTCRGAACCTSTCCAGCGYRCTGACAATAAACAATGATTCMTTTAAGATTGACTTTGAGTGTCCCTTTGTAAGAATTTCCACAACAAAAYCATTTACTAATGATTAGTAAAGTCCTTTTGCAGTCCCTAATCTAAAGTGAGCACTATTTATACTTTATAAATGTTGAGAGACCAGTGTAATTTCCCACAAATAGATGCATGCCATTGGTAAACATTCCAGCAGTACCTGGTAAAAGAATAAGCACGCAACACAGGATGTTAAAGGAAATACACATATATTTATATAGTGTATATACACACACAAAAGTATGTGGACACCCCTTCAAATKAGTGGATTCGGCTATTTCAGCAACACCCATTGCTGACAGGTGTATAAAATCGAGCACACTGCCATGCAATCTCCATAGACAAACATTTGCAGTAGAATGGCCTTACTACAGGATGCCACCTTTCCAACAAGTCAGTTAGTCAAATGTCTGCCCTGCTAGAGCTGCCAGGGTTGACTGTGAGTGCTGATATTGTGAAGTGGAAACGTCTAAGAGCAACAACGGSTCAGCAGCAAAGTGGTAGGCCACACAAGCTCACAGAACGGGACCGCCAAGTGCTGAAGCGCGTAAAAATCATCTGTCCTCGGTTGCAACACTCACTACCGAGATCCAAACTGCCTCTGGAAGCAACTTCAGCACAAGAACTGTTCGTGCAGCCGCACACAGGCCTAAGATCCCCATGCGCAATGCCAAGTGTCAGCTGGAGTGGTGTAAAGCTCACCCGCCATTGGACTCTGAAGCAGTTGAACCGCGTTCTCTGGCGTGATGAATCACGCTTCACCATCTAGCAGTCCGGCGGACGAAGCTGGCGGACACGCTACCTGCCCGAATGCATAGTGACAACTGTAAAGTTTGGTGAAGGAGAAATAATGGTCTGGGGCTGTTTTTCATGGTTCGGGCTAGGCCCTTTAGTTCCAGTGAAGGGAAATCTTAACGCTACAACATACAATGACATTCTAACTTTGTGGCGAACAGTTTGGGGAAGGCCTTTTCCTTTTCCAGCATGACAAGTGAGGTCCATACGGAAATGGTTTGTCGAGATCGGTGTGGAAGAACTTGACTGGCCTGCACAGAGCCCTGACCTCAACCCCATCGAAACACCTTTGGGATGAATTGGAACTCCGACTGCAAGCCAGGCCTAATCGCCCAACATCAGTGCCCGACATCACTAATGCTCTTGTGGCTGAATGGAAGCAAGTCCACATACTTTTGGTCATGTTGTGTAAATACACACACACACACACAACACACACACACACACACACACACGTGTGAATAACTAGCTAACTAACATTTACAAATGTGGGAATAATGATTACTAAATGGTGGGCAAACTGTTTGTAAATGCCTTATAAATGTTTTATAACGGACCCTTAAAATAACGTGTTACAGTCATTTCTGCATCTCTCAGAGTATATAGCAAACTGTATTTTCATAACGCCTCCCAGGGAAACCGTAAGACTTCCGTCATGACTAAATTTGGATGGCTACCAGACGCTGGTCTGTTTTTTAAGTAGCCAGGATTTACTATAGACGGTCACCAAACAATAAACACACTAATTATCCATTATGCTCCAAAAACTGTTTACGTTCTGATATTTCTATTCTCCCACCTGGTTTTAACGACTGGTTAGATTCTGGATCAAAACACACAAAGCGGTTTGTTTTTATCCAGCTCTCACACTGCTACAGAATGTGGGCGGACACACGGAGGATAATAATATGGAGAGCAGCAGCCAGAAAGAGAAACGACCGCAAGGGTTGGGGCTGGTAAATTGGCACAGATTCAAATGAATGGAATAAATCCTCATTTCAGCACCCACAGATTCCGTGGCTAGGGAGAGACACAGCATAATATCGGTGATCTTAAGTCATCTTTGTCTAATCAAACTGCAGTGGTAGTCCAAGTAAATAAAGGCTTTTCAAGAAGTTCCTCCCTCCGCTCTTCAAGAGTGCCTATATGAGAAAACGAAGATGGCTTTTCCTAAATGTTTTCAGTGGTTGCCATCAGCCCAGTTATTTTCCCCCCTCCCCAAGACCACTTCTGTCAATTGTAGTTTTCATCCATGCTGTATTGAAAGTTGTCTCAAGTTACCGCAATTAAAAATATAGAATAATAATTATAATAATTCGGGGGTGATAAATCATTTGGACAAATATCAGAATACACATTTTTTGCATGAAGCATTACTCAATCCAGTAAATCTCATGTTGACTGACATTGTGAGAAATGCAACAGAGTTCAGTGTTGTCAGTGTTCATGCAACAGCACCACATCCAGTCTCTTTTACCAACTCCAACCTCTGAGTGAACCCTGGGAGAACGTGGCCAGACGTGGGAGCAGGCTAGTGTTTGCCCGTCCCGCAAAACCCAACCCCATTTCCAATACGCGGGAGACGAAAAACACGTAAAGTTATGGGATTTAGTCTCTCCAGACAGGATGAAGTATGGTGGGCTGCTACGGTTACCATAAAGGTCTGTCTGGATCCACCCGGAAACACGCTGGCCAATGGGGCTCTGCTAAAGCTAGGTAGACCAATCATCTGCTTAGTGGGTACCGATTACAGAAACACAAACCAAAAAAAGTTTGGAAATGACCTATGCTGCCCAAAGAGTAAAATGATGTACGTGTTTGCCCACCTGCAGGGTTGTGTGTGGAGATGTTCTGATGACACTCAACTTTGACACCATACAGCAGGTACATCTGCTCCTGTGCTGTGAGGCCGACCTCTGGATGAACCTACAGAGTAGATTGCAGCATTGGTTCAAAAAGGTGCCCCTTAGATGCTGATCTTTGGTCAGTTTAGCATTTACCCCACTAATAGTTAAGGTTAGGATTGGGGAGGGCAAGCTGATCCTAGATCTGCACCTAGGGGAATCTTCCCCCCGGAGATCATTTTGAGCTCAAACATAACGAGCAGAAATGGTAAAGTGGCTTTGATATAAACGTTGATAAAATCTAAAGGTCATATTTACAATGACATATACTGTAGCATAACACACTACATAAATAAAACATAGGTCATATACATTTGGCACACGGTAAGCAATCGCCACACACACACACTTGCTGATGCACTGTGCTCATACTTCTGCCTCATTTAAATGCATTCAAGGAGAAAGTGGATGTTGAGTACTAGTCAATAATGAATATGCAAACATTGACTGATGAGTACAGAAGTGGGCATGTCAGAATAGCATACATAACAGAATACATTTCCACATGAAATAGCACCAATATAAGAAACATAATATGGGGGCGACAGGGATCCATCTTAGATTTACCATTATTTACAGAAGTATTTTAAAAGATAGACAGAGAGGAAAGGGTATAGGAGTAGAGGAATAGGGAACTGTAGATGCAAGACAAAGCAACCAAATTCTGGGTTTCTGTACAGCACTTTGAGATATCAGCTGATGTAAGAAGGGCTATATAAATACATTTGATTTGATTCGAATTCATTATGCCAAGAACTTTGTCAACTAGACTTGCAATAGCCTGCCGAAACATAGGCTAATAAATGTTTTACTAGTTGAATGGTACATTTCTAACATCCCTTCTCATTTCACCTTGCCCTCACCCCATACCTACACCCTAATATACACTGAGTGTACAAAACATTAGGAACATTTACTGTAATTCAGCAGACGCTCTTATCCGGAGTGATTTACAGGAGCAATTAGGGTTAACACCTTCCTAATATTGATTTGCACCCCCTTTTTGCCGCCAGAACAGCCTCATATCGTCGGGGCATGGACTCTACTAGGTGTCAAAAGCGTTCCACAGGGATGCTGGCCAATGTTGACTCCAATGCGTCCCACCGTTTTGTCAACTTGGTTGGGTGTCCTTTTGGCGTTGCGCCATTTTTGATACACACGGGAAACTGTTGAGCATGAAAAATCCAACAGCGTTGCAGTTCTTGACACACACAAACGGGCACCTATTACCATACCCCGTTCAAAGGAACTTAAAAATGTTGTCTTGCCCATTCACCCTCTGAATGGCACACATACACAATCCATGTCTCATTTGTTTAACGGCCCGTTAATTAACCTGTCTCCTCCCCTTCATCTACACTGATTGACATCAATAAGAGATCATAGCTTTCACCTGGTCAGTCTGTGGAAAGTGGAAAGAGCAGGTGATCCTAATGTTTTGTACACTCAGTGTATATAATCTAGCATCGTGTTGCTGGTAGCCTATGTAAAATGGTCATGCAAATTCCGTATGTGTGTGGTTTATTATATACAGTGTAGGCTCCTGTAACAAAACAGGGGAAAACCCTATGGATGAATTATTCCACAAAACATACAAACAATATTGCTCTATCGTCTAGCCTACTTACCTGTGCGTAAACGTGTAGGTAAATTACATTCCAGCATAAAAAAAACTTCGCAAAGTTACGCAGAAGTATTGTATTCATTCTGCAGATCATTGGTGGACAGCGTTGCATATAGAGGGTTCGATAAACTCCTAAATCAGCTGTGTTTCTGAAGCACGCAGTAGTTCAGGTGTTGTGTCAAACTCGTGTTACAGTCCGACTGTACGTGGTTCTCCTTCCTGTAGCCTAGCCTACTCTGTGTGTATTTCCATCCGACGCTCTTGAAGTCTGTTGAAAGAGGATGACAGGAGAAGGGGCGCAGGATTAGTGCAGGCTTGGTCAGAGTTTTGATGTCATCTGTCTGAAATAAGAATGTACCATAAACTTGTTCAAAACGTTTACTGATCACTTGTGGACCTTAAAATAGATAGGCTATATGACTGGCCTTTCGGGCTACTTGTGTCCTGTAGTTTTTCTCTGAAACACACAATTTTAGTAGGTAAAATGTGCTTTACAGAGGCAATTTGGGCATGTTGTCTCTCTTGTGGGCCATGAGCGTTAAATGCCATTAAAAAAAATATTTTTAAAACACGAATAGTCATTTCGGTCAAAAAGCCGCAAGAAAATTTCAACCAGAATTATCCATAGACTAGACGTGTAAAATCGAGTTTGCACCTGACAACCAAAATAACTATTAATCTCTACTGTAGCCTAGCTAACCTACCTATAACTGCATTTCCCGTCTGTACGTGCGTAAAGTCGCTATCTATCCGTAGTCCTGAAATGTTGCCATGTGGGAAGGGTGTCTGCAGCGGTCTGCACGATTCAGTGTGTGTTCAGTTCGCTCATGAGTGTCTTAAAAACGAATTTTCTAATTAAAGATGAATGCATTTTGAGAAATTGAGTGTCTTTACGAAATTACACAAATAAAAAATTTATGCATTTAGAGAAAAATATTGTTTGCAATATTGTTCATGTTGAATCTTGGTCACACTGAGTTTGTGTGAACAGGTTACAGCGTTCAGAAATCTTAAAGCTACAGTCTGTAATTGGCAGTACATCAATTGTTTTAATTTGAAATGAATGATAAAGCCATTGATTCTTCACAAATATAACTTATAAATGCCTCATGATCTTAGAGCAACTGTTTACCCCACCAGAACCCAAATAATACTGTAATGACCTGACTAGATCATAAAGGAACAATTGTCCAGACAGAGGATTGAGTTTACGAATGTACGGTTTATTAACCCAACTTCACACAGGCTACTGTTTGGCCGTAGACCACGCCAAATAAATGAAGGATACCCTATAAAACAACCTCGACCTTCTCTTGTGAAGGCCAGACGTAAGAGAGAGAACAATGGCTAAACCTGGTCTTAACTTCCAATGCTCCATCACCCTGCCCAACCCCCCTCCACGCYACTCCGCCAACCACCAGGATGCCCGGCGTCAGAACATTCCAGGCATTCCCATGATTGGCAGATAGCAGGTTGATTGACATGTCGGACCCCGCGAACACTTGGTACTGGTAAGTACAACACAACCAACTAATAGCCTAACACATAACACACAGCTGTCTGTGCAGGTCGCTCCAATAAGCTTGTTTTACTCCATTTAAAATGTCATTGCACTAAACACTGCCCTATCCCAGCTGGACAAGAGAAATACCAATGTAAGAATGCTGTTCGTTGACTACAGCTCAGTCTTAAACACCATAGTGCTCATCACTAAGCTCAGGGCTCTGGGTCTGAACCCCTCCCTGTGCAACTAGGTCCCGGACTTCCTAATGGACCAATTTATTCTAGATACTCCTCGCTCTTTTGTTTGGGTTTCAACCCTGTGTTTTGTATACGTGTTTGTTTGGTCTTCGTCCCCATGCCTTTACATGGCACGCTGTAATTTGGTCAATAAAAACCCYTATTATGCATTCCTGCACCTGTCTCCTGATCCCTTTATACCAACGTGACACACACCTGTTAATTGAAATGCATTCCAGGTGACTACCTCATGAAGCTGGTTGAGAGAATGCCAAGAGTGTGCAAAGCTGTCATCAAGGCAAAGGTTGGCTACTTTGAAGAATCTAAAATCTAAAATATATTTTGATTTGTTTAACACTTTTTTGGTTAATACATGATTCCATATTTGTTATTTCATAGTTTCGATGTCTTCACTATTATTCTACAATGTAGAAAATAGTCCAAATAAAGAAAAACCCTTGAATGAGTAGGTGTGTCCAAACTTTTGACTGGTACTGTATATAAATGTATATTCCAGTTTCTGACATTGTTATTTCTGATATTTCTTAATTTCTATTTCTTTTTTCTGGAATACGTGTGTATTGTTTCTTAATGACATTTTTATTGCTAGGTATTACTGCACGGTTGGAGCTAGAAACACAAGCATTTCGCTGCACCTGCGATATCTGCAAATCTGTGTATTCGACCAATAAAATTTGATTTGAGCACCAACGTGTGAAGTTTAGAAGAGCATATAACATTTGGTGTCAAATGAAAGCTAAGATTCTATATTTGGGGGAAATGAAGGCACAGATACGTTTTTCAACCATTTCCCATCTTAAAAATGTCTGGTTACAAAAACGGAAAAGGAGTCTTAGAAATCATCTACTAGAAGAAGTCTTAAAAGGTATTAGAAATACATAAAAACACAAGAATCTTGAAGTAAAGGCCCCTGCATACTAATATCATAATTTATACTTCGTTTTGCAGAAATTATTTGCCTTCTGTAGGTTTAAGAAATATTGTCTAGTGTCTTCTGTTACCTTCATTCTGTTACTGGGTGTTGAGTCAACTTCACTTACTGTAGTTCAGTAAGCAAAATAGATTTTTTCAAACTCAAGGTGTTTCGTAGCTGACACTCCACTTTTTCTGCAGACATCTTTGAATCTTTATTCAGAGTAGATATTTAAGAGTTTTTGGAAAATTTGGCCAGGTAAAAAACAGGGAGATTTTACTGTCATTCTGTTGCCAAGCTTTGCATGTGCACTGTTCCTCAAGTAAATGTGTTAAGTAAAATTGTTAAAGTAGACTTCTGCATACTGTCTACAGTGCCTTCAGAAAGTATTCAAACCCCTTGACTTTTTCAAAATGTTGTTGTGCTATAGCCTGAATTTAAAATTGATACAATTTTGATTTTGTATCACTGGCCTACACACAATACCCCATCATGTCTAATTGTACATATACACAAAGCTCAGTGTGAACCTGCTTTCATCTGTGAAGAGCACAGGGCGCCAGTGGCGAATTTGCCAATCTTGGTGTTCTCTGGCAAATGCCAAACGAAAAGAGAGAGTTATAGACAAACGGTGGAAATTTTAGGCAATTAGCAAGACACCCCAATAAAGGAGTGGTTCTGCAGGTGGTGACCACAGCCATTCTCAGTTCCTATGCTTCCTGGCTGATGTTTTGGTCACTTTTGAATGCTGGCGGTGCTTTCACTCTAGTGGTAGCATGAGACGGAGTCTAAACCCACACAAGTGGCTCAGGTAGTGCAGCTCATCCAGGATGGCACATCAATGCGAGCTGTGGCAAGAAGGTTTGCTGTGTCTGTCAGCGTAGTGTCCAGAGCATGGAGGCGCTACCAGGAGCCAGGCCAGTACATCAGGAGACGTGGAGGAGGCCGTAGGAGGGCAACAACCCAGCAGCAGGACCGCTACCTCCGCTTTGTGCAAGGAGGAGCACTGCCAGAGCCCTGCAAAATGACCTCCAGCAGGCCACAAATGTGCATGTGTCTGCTCAAACGGTCAGAAACAGACTCCATGAGGGCCCGACGTCACAGGTGGGGGTGGTGCTTACAGCCAACACCGTGCAGGACGT
>NC_036852.1:9399592-9408830 GCF_002910315.2 Salvelinus sp. IW2-2015
GCTGCTGTGCAAATGGAAAGACAAACGGTGGAAATTATAGGCAATTAGCAAGACACCCCAATAAAGGAGTGGTTCTGCAGGTGGTGACCACAGACCACTTCTCAGTTCCTATGCTTCCTGGCTGATGTTTTGGTCACTTTTGAATGCTGGCGGTGCTTTCACTCTAGTGGTAGCATGAGACGGAGTCTACAACCCACACAAGTGGCTCAGGTAGTGCAGCTCATCCAGGATGGCACATCAAATGTGAAATGTATTGTCAATCAGTGTTGCTTCCTAAGTGGACAGTTTGATTTCACAGAAGTGTGATTGACTTGGAGTTACATTGTGTTGTTTAAGTGTTCCCTTTATTTTTTTGAGCAGTGTATTTTTACAAATTAATTWAAAAAGAAAAGRTGAAATGTCTTGAGTCAATAAGTATTTAACCCCTTTGTTATGGCAAGCCTAAATAAGTTCAGGAGTAAAAATGTGCTTCACAAGTCGGATAATAAATTGCATGGACTCACTCTGTGTGCAATAATAGTGTTAAACATGATTTTTGAATGACTACCTCATCTCTGTACACATACAATTGTCTGTAAGGTCCCTCAGCCGAGCAGTGAATTTCAAACACAGATTTAACGACAAAGTCCAGGGAAGTTTTCCAATGCCTTACAAGGAAGGGCACCTATTGGTAGATGGATAAACATTTAAAAAACAGACATTGCATATCCCTTTGGGCATGGTGAAGTTATTCATTACACTTTGGATGATGTATCAATATACCCAGTCACTACAAAGATACAGGTGTCTTTCCTAACTCAGTTGCAGGAGATGAAAGAAACCGMTCAGGGATTTCACAATGAGGCCAATGGTGACTTTAAAACAGTTACAGAGTTTAATGGCTGTGATAGGAGAAAACAGATGATGGATCAACAACATTGTAGTTACTCCTCAATACTAACCCAAATGACAGAGTGAAAAGAAGGACATGCCTTCTGTTTGCAATAAGGCACGAAAGTAAAATTGCAAAAAACGTGGCAAAGAAATTAACTTCATGTCCTGAATACAAAATATTATGTTTGGGGCAAATCCAACACAACACATCACTGACTACCACTCTTCATACTTTCAAGCATGGTGGTGGCTGCATCATGTTATGGGTATGCCTGTTATCGGTAAGGACTAGGGAGTTTGTTTTTGTTGAATACAAATAAATGGAATAGAGCTAAGCACAGCATTCGAAACAACCTTTGGGATGAATTGGAACGTCCGACTGCAAGCCAGGCCTAATCGCCACATCAGTTGCCCACATCACTAATGCTCTGTGTGCTGAATGGAAAGCAAGGTCCACATACTTTGGTCATGTTGTGAAATACACACACACAACACCACAACACACACACCAACAACACAGCACTGTGAATAACTAAAGCTAACTAACATTTACCAAATGTGGAATAATGATTACTAAATGGTGGGCAAAATGTTTGTAAATGCCTATTAAAATGTTTTATAACGGACCCTTTATAAAATTAAACGTTGTAACAGTCATTTCTGCGATCTCTCAGATATAGCCAAACTGTATTTTTCATAACGCCTCCCAGGGAAACCGGTAAGACTTCCGTCATGACTTAAATTTGGGATGGCTTACCCAGACGCTGGTCTGTTTTTTAAGTAGCCAGGTTTACTAGTGACGGTCACCAAACAATAAAACACACTAATATCCATTATGCTCCAAAAACTGTTTACGTTCTGTGTATTTCTATTCTCCCAACCTGGTTTTAACGGACTGGGTTAGATTCTGGATCAAAACCACACAAAGCGGTTTGTTTTATCCAGCTCTCACACTGCTACAGAAGTGGCGGGGACACCCCGCACGGAGGATAAATAATATGGAGAGCAGCAGCCAGAAAGAGAAACGACCGCCAGTGGTTGGGGCTGTAAATTGGCACGAATTCAAATGAATGAGGAAGAAATCCTCATTTCCAGCACCCACAGATTCCGTGCTTAGAAGGACACAGCAGTAAATATCGGTGATTCTAAGTCATCTTTGTTCTAATCAAAACTGCAGGTGGTAGTCCAAGTAAATAAAGGACTTTTCAAGAAGTTTCCTCCCTTCCGCTCTTCAAGATGTGCCTATTATGAGAAACGAAGAGTGGCTTTCCTAAATGTTTTTCAGTGGTTGCCAATCAGCCCAGTTATTTTTCCCCCCTCACCCAAGACCACTTCTGTCAATTGTAGTTTCATCTATTGCTGTTATTGAAAGGTTGTCTCAAGTTACCGCAATTAAAAAATATAGAAATAATAATTATAATAATTCGGGGGTGATAAATCATTTGGACAAATATCAGAATACAACATTTGTGCATGAGCTTACTCAATCCAGTAAATCTTCAGTGACTGACATTGTGAGAAACTGCAACAGAGTTCAGTTTGTCAGTGTTCATGCAACAGCACCACATCAGTTGCTTTTACCAACCCAAACTCTGAGTGAACCCTGGCGAGACGTGCCAGACGTGGGAGCAGGCTATTATGCCCTCCGCAAACCCAACCCCATTTCCAATACGCGCGGAGACGAAAAACACGATAAATTTATGGGCATTTAGAGTCTCTCCAGACAGGATTGAAGTATGGATGGCTTTGCTACGGTTACCATAAAGGTCTGTCTGGAACCACCCGGAAACACGCTGGCCAATGGGGCTCTTGCTAAAGCTAGTAGACCAATCATCTGCTAGTGGGTACCGATTACAGAAACACAAACCAAAAAAAGTTTGGAAATGACCTATGCTTGCCCAAAGAGTAAATGATGTACGTGTTTGCCCACCTGCCAGGGTTTGTGTGTGGAGATGTTCTGATGACACTCAAACTTTGACACCATACAGCAGGTACATCTGCCTTCCTGTGCTGTGAGGCCGAGCCTCTGGATGAACCTCAGAGTAGATTGCAGCATTGGTTCAAAAAGGTGCCCCTTAAGATGCTGATCTTTGGTCAGTTTAGCATTTACCCCACTAATAGGTAAGGTTAGGATTGGGGAGGCAAGCTGAATCCTAGATCTGCACCTAGGGGAATCTTCCCCCGGAGATCATTGAGCTCAACATAACGAGCAGAAATGTAAAGTGGCTTTGATATAAACTGTTGATTAAAATCTAAAGGTCATATTTACAATGACATATAACTGTAGCATAACACACTACATAAATAAAACATAGGTCATATACATTTGGCACACGGTAAGCAATCGCCACACACCACACTTGCTGATGCACTTGCTCATACTTCTGCCTCATTTAAATGCATTCAAGGAGAAAGTGGATGTTGAGTACTAGTCAATAATGAATATGCAAACATTGACTGATGAGTACAGAAGTGGGCATGTCAGAATAGCATACATACAGAATACATTTCCACATGAAATAGCACCAATAAGAACATAATATGGGGCGACAGGGATCCATCTTAGATTTACCATTATTTACAGAAGTATTTTAAAAAGATAGACAGAGAGGAAAGGGTATAGGAGTAGAGGATAGGGAACTGTAATGCAAGACAAAGCAACCAAATCTGGTTTCTGTACAGCACTTGAGATATCAGCTGATGTAAGAAGGGCTATATAAATACATTTGATTTGATTCGAAATTCATTTATGCCAAGAACTTTGTCAACTAGACTTGCAATAGCCTGCCGAACATAGGCTAATAAATGTTTTACTATTTGAATGGTAACATTCTAACATCCCTTCTTCATTTCACCTTGCCCTCACCCCATACCTACACCCTAATTACACTGAGTTGTACAAAACATTAGGAACATTACCGGTAATTCAGCAGACCGCTCTTATCCGGAGTGATTTACAGGAGCAATTAGGGTAACCACCTTCCTAATATTGATTTGCACCCCCTTTTTGCCGCCAGAACAGCCTCAATCGTCGGGGCGATGGACTCTACTAGGTGTCAAAAGCGTTCCACAGGATGCTGGCCAATGTTGACTCCAATGCGTCCCACCGTTTTGTCAACTTGGTTGGGGTGTCCTTTTGGCGTTGCGCCATTTTGATACACACGGAAACTGTTGAGCATGAAAAATCCAACCAGGCGTTGCAGTTCTTGACACACACAACGGGCACCTATTACCATACCCCGTTCAAAGGAACTTAAAAAATGTTGTCTTGCCCATTCACCCTGAATGGCACACATACACAATCCATGTCTCATTTGTTTAACGGCCCGTTAATTAACCTGTCTCCTCCCCTTCATCTACACTGATTGACATGCAATAAGAGATCATAGCTTTCACCTGGTCAGTCTTGTGGAAGTGTGGAAAGAGCAGGTGATCCTAATGTTTTGTACACTCAGTGTATATATCTAGCATCGTGTTGCTGGTAGCCTATGTAAAATGGTCATGCAAATTCCGTATGTGTGTGGTTATTATATACAGTGTAGGCTCCTGTACAAAACAGGGGAAACCCTATGGATGATTATTCCACAAAACATACAAACAATATTGCTCTATCGTCTAGCCTACTTACCTGTGCGTAACGTGTAGGTAAATTACATTCCAGCATAAAAAAAAACTTCGCAAAGTTACGCAGAAAGTATTGTATTCATTCTGCAGATCATTGTGACAGCGTTGCATATAGAGGGTTTCGATAAACTCCTAAATCAGCTGTGTTTCTGAAGCACGCAGTAGTTCAGGTGTTGTGTCAAACTCGTGTTACAGTCGACTACGTACGTGGTTCTCCTTCCTGTAGCCTAGCCTACTCTGTGTGTATTTCCATCCGACGCTCTTGAAGTCTGTTGAAAGAGGATGACAGGAGAAGGGGCGCAGGATTAGTGCAGCTTGGTCGAAGTTTTGATAGTCATCTGTCTGAAATAAGAATGTACCATAAACTTGTTCAAACGTTTACTGATCACTTGTGGACCTTAAAATAGACTAGGCTATATGACTGGCCTTTCGGCTACTTGTGTCCTGGTAGGTTTTCTCTTGAAACAACAATTTAGTAAGGTAAAATGTGCTTTACAGAGGCAATTTGGGCATGTTGTCTCTCTTGTGGGCCATGAGCGTAAATGCCATTAAAAAAAATATTTTTTAAAACACGAATAGTCATTTCGCGTCAAAAAAGCCGCAAGAGAAATTTCAACCAGAATTATCCATAGACTAGACGTGTAAAATCGAGTTTGCACACTGACAACCAAAATAACTATTAATCTCTTACTGTAGCCTAGCTAACCTACCTATAACTGCATTTCCCGTCGTTACGGGCGTAAAAGTCGCTATCTATCCGTAGTCCTGAAATGTTGCCATGTGGGAAAGGGTGTCTGCAGCGGTCTGCACGAATTCAGTGTGTGTTCAGTTCGCTCATGAGTGTGCTTAAAAACGAATTTTCTAATTAAAGATGAATGCATTTTGAGAAATTGAGTGTCTTTACGAAATTACACAAATAAAAAATTTATGCATTTAGAGAAAAATATTGTTTGCAATATTGTTCATGTTGAATCTTGGTCACACTGAGTTTGTGTGAACAGGTTACAGCGTTCAGAAATCTTTAAAGCTACAGTCTGTAATTGGGCAGTACATCAATTGTTTTAATTTGAAATGAATGATAAAGCCATTGATTCTTCACAATATAACTTATAAATGCCTCATGATCTTTAGAGCAACTGTTTACCCCACCAGAACCCAAATAATACTGTAATGACCTGACTAGATCATAAAAGGAACAATTCCAGACAGAGGATTGAGTTTACGAATGTACGGTTTATTAACCCAACTTCACACAGCTACTGTTTGGCCGTAGACCACGGCCAAATAAATGAAGGATACCCTATAAAACAACCTCGACCTTCTCTTGTGAAGGCCAGACGTAAGAGAGAGAACAATTGCTAACCTGGTCTTAACTTCCAATGCTCCATCACCCGTGCCCAACCCCCCTCCACGCTACTCCGCCAACCACCAGGATGCCCGGCGTCAGAAACATTCCAGGCATTCCCATGATTGGCAGATAGCAGGTTGATGACAGTCGGACCCCGCGAACACTTGGTACTGGTAAGTACAACACAACCAACTAATAGCCTAACACATAACACACAGCTGTCTGTGCAGGTCGCTCCAATAAGCTTGTTTACTCCATTTAAAATGTCATTGCACTAAACACTGCCCTATCCCAGCTGGACAAGAGAAATACCAATGTAAGAATGCTGTTCGTTGACTAAGCTCAGTCTTAAACACCATAGGGCTCATCACTAAGCTCAGGGCTCTGGGTCTGAACCCCTCCCTGTGCAACTAGGTCCGGACTTCCTAATGGACCAATTTATTCTAGATACTCCTCGCTCTTTTGTTTGGGTTTCAACCCTGTGTTTGTATACGTGTTTGTTTGGTCTTCGTCCCCATGCCTTTACATGGCACGCTGTAATTTGGTCAATAAAAACCCTATTATGCATTCCTGCACCTGTCTCCTGATCCTTTATACCAACGTGACACACACCTGTTATTGAAATGCATTCCAGAGTAGCCTCATGAATGTGTTGAGAGAATGCCAAGAGTGTGCAAAGCTGTCATCAAGGCAAAGGTGGCTACTTTGAAGAATCTAAAATCTAAAATATATTTTGATTTTTAACACTTTTTGTGTGAATACATGATTCCATATTTGTTATTTCATAGTTTCGATGTCTTCACTATTATTCTACAATGTAGAAAATAGTCCAAATAAAGAAAACCCTTGAATGAGTAGGTGTGTCCAAACTTTTGACTGGTACTGTATATAAATGTATATTCCAGTTTCTGACATTGTTATTTCTGATATTTCTTAATTTCTATTTCTTTTTTCTGGAATACGTGTGTATTGTTTCTTAATGACATTTTTATTGCTAGGTATTACTGCACGGTTGGAGCTAGAAACACAAGCATTTCGCTGCACCTGCGATATCTGCAAATCTGTGTATTCGACCAAAAAATTTGATTTGAGCACCAACGTGTGAAGTTTAGAAGAGCATATAACATTTGGTGTCAAATGAAAGCTAAGATTCTATATTTGGGGGAATGAAGGCACAGATACGTTTTTCAACCATTCCCATCTTAAAATGTCTGGTTACAAAACGGAAAAGGAGTCTTAGAAATCATCTACTAGAAGAAGTCTTAAAAGGTATTAGAAATACATAAAAACACAAGAATCTTGAAGTAAAGGCCCCTGCATACTAATATCAAATTTTATACTTCGTTTTGCAGAAATTATTTGCCTTCTGTAGGTTTAAGAAATATTGTCTAGTGTCTTCTGTTACCTTCATTCTGTTACTGGGTGTTGAGTCAACTTCACTTACTGTAGTTCAGTAAGCAAAATAGATTTTTTCAAACTCAAGGTGTTCGTAGCTGACACTCCACTTTTTCTGCAGACATCTTTGAATCTTTATTCAGAGTAGATATTTAAGAGTTTTTGGAAAATTTGGCAGGTAAAAAACAGGGAGATTTTACTGTCATTCTGTTGCCAAGCTTTGCATGTGCACTGTTCCTCAAGTAAATGTGTTAAGTAAAAATGTTAAAGTAGACTTCTGCATACTGTCTACAGTGCCTTCAGAAAGTATTCAAACCCCTTGACTTTTTCAAAATGTTGTTGTGCTATAGCCTGAATTTAAAATTGATACAATTTTGATTTTGTATCACTGGCCTACACACAATACCCCATCATGTCTAATTGTACATATACACAAAGCTCAGTGTGAACCTGCTTTCATCTGTGAAGAGCACAGGCGCCGTGGCGAATTTGCCAATCTTGGTGTTCTCTGGCAAATGCCAAACGTCCTGCACGGTGTTGGGCTGTAAGCACAACCCCCACCTGTGGACGTCGGGCCCTCATGGAGTCTGTTTCTGACCGTTTGAGCAGACACATGCACATTTGTGGCCTGCTGGAGGTCATTTTGCAGGGCTCTGGCAGTGCTCCTCCTTGCACAAAGGCGGAGGTGCGGTCCTGCTGCTGGGTTGTTGCCCTCCTACGGCCTCCCACGTCTCCTGATGTACTGGCCTGTCTCCTGGTAGCGCCTCCATGCTCTGGACACTACGCTGACAGACACAGCAAACCTTCTTGCCACAGCTCGCATTGATGTGCCATCCTGGATGAGCTGCACTACCTGAGCCACTTGTGTGGGTTGTAGACTCCGTCTCATGCTACCACTAGAGTGAAAGCACCGCCAGCATTCAAAAGTGACCAAAACATCAGCCAGGAAGCATAGGAACTGAGAAGTGGTCTGTGGTCACCACCTGCAGAACCACTCCTTTATTGGGGGTGTCTTGCTAATTGCCTATAATTTCCACCTTTGTCTATTCCATTTGCACAGCAGCATGTGAAATGTATTGTCAATCAGTGTTGCTTCCTAAGTGGACAGTTTGATTTCACAGAAGTGTGATTGACTTGGAGTTACATTGTGTTGTTTAAGTGTTCCCTTTATTTTTTTGAGCAGTGTATTTTTACAAATTAATTTAAAAAGAAAAGTGAAATGTCTTGAGTCAATAAGTATTTAACCCCTTTGTTATGGCAAGCCTAAATAAGTTCAGGAGTAAAAATGTGCTTCACAAGTCGGATAATAAATTGCATGGACTCACTCTGTGTGCAATAATAGTGTTAAACATGATTTTTGAATGACACCTCATCTCTGTACACATACAATTGTCTGTAAGGTCCCTCAGCCGAGCAGTGAATTTCAAACACAGATTTAACGACAAAGTCCAGGGAAGTTTTCCCAATGCCTTACAAGGAAGGGCACCTATTGGGAGATGGATAAACATTTAAAAAACAGACATTGCATATCCCTTTTGGCATGGTGAAGTTATTCATTACACTTTGGATGATGTATCAATATACCCAGTCACTACAAAGATACAGGTGTCTTTCCTAATCAGTTGCAGGAGATGAAAGAAACCGATCAGGGATTTCACAATGAGGCCAATGGTGACTTTAAAACAGTACAGAGTTTAATGGCTGTGATAGGAGAAACAGATGATGGATCAACAACATTGTAGTTACTCCTCAATACTAACCCAAATGACAGAGTGAAAAGAAGGACATGCCTTCTGTTTGCAATAAGGCACGAAAGTAAAATTGCAAAAAATGTGCAAAGAAATTAACTTTATGTCCTGAATACAAAATAGTTTGGGGCAAATCCAACCAACACACATCACTGACTACCACTCTTCATACTTTCAAGCATGGTGGTGGCTGCATCATGTTATGGGTATGCCTGTTATCGGTAAGGACTAGGGAGTTTGTTTTTGTTGG